>NC_047042.1:49061930-49365044 GCF_011762595.2 Tursiops truncatus
TCAAAGAGACAGTAACAGGTACGAACAAGGATTTGGAGAAATTAGAACTCTTATATAGTGCTGGTGGAAACATAAAATGGTGCAGCCCCTTTGGGAAACTTCGGTAGTTCCTCAAAATATTAAACATAGAATTACCATATTACCCACCAATTTCACTCTGTATTGGTTTCCTGTGGCAGCTGTAACAAATTAACAAAAACTGGGTGACTTATAACAACAAAAATTATAATCTCACAATTCTGGAGCCCAGAAGTCTGAAATCACAAGGTTGAAATCAAGCTGTCAGCAGGGATACACTCTCTCCAGAAACTCTAGAAGAGAATCTGTTCCTTGCCTCTTCCAATTTACGGTGGTTGCTGCCATTCCTTGGCTAGTGGCCACAGCACTCCAATCTCTGCCTGTCTTCACATAACTTTCTCCTGCATATGTGTATGTCTTTTCCTCTGTGTCTATATCAAGTCCCCTTCTGTCTCCCTTTAACTGTGATTGCATTTAGGGCCCATCCAGATAATCCAAGATAACCTCCTCATCACAAGACCATTAATTTAGTCACATCTACAAAACACTTTTTCCAAATAAAGTAACATTTACAGTTTCCAGGTATTAGGACCTGACTTTTTTGTGGGGGTGGGGAGTGGGGAGGAGGGGAATGGGGAAATGACCTGTCAGAGTACCAAACACTCCCAGGTACATACCCAAAGAACTGATAATATATGTCTATGCAAAAACTTATACACAAGGGGGCAGAGTCAAGATGGCAGACTAGGAGGACACGGATTCATGTGTCCGCACAACTAGGGCATCTACCAGGCACCGGTGAGGGACCACAGACACCTAAGGGGATGGGAGGAACCCACAGCGACCGGGTAGGACATGGGGCATGGGGGGGTGAGGGGGAGGGGAAGCAGAGGTGGGACGGGACTGGCACCCCTGAAGAGCAGCTGGAGGAGAGGAAGGGATCTCACACCCGAAGGGGGAAATTGGGGGACCACCAGGAAGACAAAGGAGCAAAAGGGAGCGTGGCCAGGTCTCCCCTGCCCACTTGGGCCCCCAGGAGCCTGCTGAGATCCTGGGCCTGATCCTCTGCCCGCCGAGGCCCCCTCCAGCCACATGGGTCCTGAGGGAGTGGGAGGGAGGGAACGGGGAGCAAAAGTAAAGGCCAGACCTCTAGGACTGGCACCCCTGAGGTGAAGGGAGGAGTTCCTACACCAGGCGGGACACACCCATGGTTAGGGGTCCAGCGGGGACTGGGGAGACCCTGGGGGAGATGGGGAGTGGGGGTGTGGAGGAATGGAAGGGAACGGGGCCAGTGCTTTCCCTGTCCACTTAGGCACTGGGAAGCCTGTTGGGCTCCCGGGCCTAATCCTGTGCCCTTGGAGTCTCCCTCCTACCGTGCAGAGCCCAAGCCCCGCCCCTACACCCACACCCAGGGCCCTACCTCTATACTCGGAGACCCCCTCTGAGACCCCCTCCAATGTGCTGGGCCTAAACCCCACCCACACACCCTCACCCAGGGCCTTACCTCCAAACTCAGAACTCCACACTGCAGAGGCCCTCCTTTCCACATGCTGCCTCTCCCCTTCCCTGCAGGTCCTAAGCAGAGGCCCTGCCCTACACTCAAACATCAACCCCCCACCTGCCTAGGTCTCACCCCACTGTAAACCCCACCCCTGCCTGAGTTCCACTCCCACAGCCAAGGCTTTTTTTTTTTTTCCTCTTTTAGATTGGGGTTCTGTTTTACCTTGTTGATTCATTGTTCTTGATTCATTTATATTTTTATTATTCCTAATAAATCTTTTCTTTTTCTAATTTTACTTTATTCTTTATACTTTGTTATTGCTCTCTCCATTTGGCTTGTTCCCCATGCACGGCCCCCCCTCCTTTTTTTCTATTTTCTGTTGTCGTTTTATTTTACATTACTACAGTTGTTCCAATTATATTTTTACTTTTCATAATATATTTTTTATTTTTCTAATTTTACTTTGTTTTTTATTCTTTGATATTGTACTGCTCTTTTTTTTTTTTCTTTTTTTTGCCGCACCATGTGGCTTGCAGGATCTTGGCTCCCAGGCCGGAGGTCAGCCCAAGCTCCTATGGTGGGAGCTCTGAGTCCAAACCACTGGACTAATAGAGAACCTCAGACTCCAGGGAACATTAATCAGAGTGAGGCCTCCTGGAGGTCCTAATCTCAGCACAAAGACCCAGCTCTATCCAACTACCTGCAAACTCCAGTGCTGGACGTCTCAGGCCAAACAATCAGTAAGACAGGAATACAGCCCCACCCATAAAAAAAAAAAAAAGAAATGACAAAAAAATACGTTACAGACAAAGGAGCAAGGTAAAAACCTACAAGACCAAATAAATGAAAATGAAATAGGCAACCTCCCTGAAAAAGAATTCAGAGTAATGATAAAGATAATCCAAAGTCTCGGAAACACAATTGAGAAAATACAAGAAACATTTAACAAGGATCTAGAAGAACTAAGCAAACAAACAGTGATGAACAACACAATAACTTAACTTAAAAATACTCTAGAAGGAATCAATAGCAGAATAACTGAGGGAAATGAACAGATAAGTGAGCTGGAATATAAAATGGTGGAAATAACAAACAGGGAACAGAATAAAGAAAACAGAATGAAAAGAATTGAGGACAGTCTCAGAGACCTCTGGGACAACGTTAAACGCACCAATATTCGAATTATAGGGGGCCCAGAAGAAGAAGACAAAAAGAAAGGGTCTGAGGGGTTCCCTGGTGGCGCAGTGGTTGAGAGTCCGCCTGCCGATGCAGGGGACACGGGTTCGTGCCCCGGTCCGGGAAGATCCCACATGCCACGGAGCGGCTAGGCCCGTGAGCCATGGCCACTGAGCCTGCATGTCCGGAGCCTGTGCTCCGCAATGGGAGAGGCCACAACAGTGAGAGGCCCGCATAATACAAAAAAAAAAAAAGGGGGGGGTGTCTGAGAAAATATTTAAAGAGATTATAGTTGAAAACTTCCATATCATGGGAAAGGAAACAAGTCAGTCAAGTCCAGGAAGCACAGAGTCCCATAGAGGATACACACAAAGAGAAACACACTGAGACACATTAACTCAAACTATCATAAATTAAACAAAGAAAAAATATTAAAAGCAGTAAGCGAAAAGCAACAAATAACATACAAGGTTAACACCTGATCTTTCAGCAGAAACTCTGCAAGCCAGAAGGGAGTGGCAGGACACATTTAAAGTTATGAAACGGAAAAACCTACAACCAGGATTACTCTACACAGCAAGGATCTCATTCAAATTTGATGGAGAAATTAAAACCTTTACAGACAAGCAAAAGTTAAGAGAATTCAGCACCACCAAACCAGCTTCACAACAAATGCTAAAGGAACTTCTCTAGGTAGGAAACACAAGAGAAGGAAAAGACCTACAAAGACAAAACAATTAAGAAAATGGTAATAGGAACATATATATAAAATAATTACCTTACATGTAAATGCATTACATACTCCAAAAAGGGCTTCCCTGGTGGCGCAGTGGTTGGGAATCTGCCTGCCAATGCACGGGACACAGGTTCAAACCTCGTCCGGAAACATCCTACATGCCGCGAAGCAAATAAGCCCATGTGCCACAACTACTGAGCCTGTGCTCTAGAGCTTGCGAGCCACAACTACTGAGTTCACGTGCCACAACAACTGAAGCCCGCATGCCTAGAGCCCATGCTCCACAAAAAGAGAAACCACAACAAGAAGCCCGTGCACCACAATGAAAACCCAATGCAGCCAAAAATATATAAATAAAATAACTAAATTTATGAAAATAAATAAATAAATAAAATCCTCCAACCAAAAGATAAAGACTGGTTAAACGGATACAAAAACAAGACCCATATATATACTGTCTACAAAAAACCCACTTCAGACCTAGGGACACATACTGACTTCAAGTGAGGGGATGAAAAAAGATATTCCTTGCAAATGGAAATCAAAAGAAAGCTGGAGTAGCAATTCTCGTATCAGACAAAATAGACTTTAAAACAAAGACTATTACAAGAGACAAAGAAGGACACTACATAATGATCAAGGGATCAATCCAAGAAGAAGATATAACTGTAAATATTTATGCACCCAACATAGGAGCACCTCAGTACATAAGGCAAATGCTAACAGCCATAAAAGGGGAAATCGACAGTAACATAATCAGAGTAGGGTACTTTTAACACCCCACTTTCACCAATGGACAGATCATCCAAAATGAAAATAAATAAGGAAACACAAGCTTTAAATGACACATTAAACAAGATGGACTTAACTGATATTTATAGGACATTCCATCCAAAAACAACAGAATACACGTTCTCCTCAAGTGCTCATGGAACATTCTCCAGGATAGACCATATCTTGGGTCACAAATCAAGCCTTGGTAAATTTAAGAAAACTGAAATAATATCAAGTATCTTTTCTGACCACTACGCTATGACACTTGATATCAACTACAGGAAAAAATCTGTAAAAAATACAAACACATGGAGGCTAAAAAACATGCTACTAAATAAACAAGAGATCACTGAAGAAATCAAAGAGGAAATCAAAAATACCTCAAAACAAATGACAATGAAAACAAGACAATGCAAAACCTATGGGATGCGGCAAAAGCAGTTCTAAGAGGGAAGTTTATAGCAATACAAGCCTACCTCAAGAAACAAGAAAAATGTCAAATAAACAACCTAACCTAAAAACTAAAGAAATTAGAGAAAGAACAAGAAAAACCCCAAAGTTAGCAGAAGGAAAGAAATCATAAAGATCAAATCAGAACTAAATGAAAAAGAAATGAAGGAAACAATAGCAAGGATCAATAAAACTAAAAGCTGGTTCTTTGAGAAGGTAAACAAAACTGAAAAACCATAAGCCAGACTCACCAGGAAAAAAAGGGAGAAGACTCAAATCAACCGAATTAGAAATGAAAAAGGAGAAGTAACACCTGACACTGCAGAAATAAAAATCATGAGAGATTACTACAAGCATCTATATGCCAATAAAATGGACAACCTAGAAGAAATGGACAAATTCTTAGAAAAGCACAACCTTCTGAACCTGAACCAGGAAGAAATACAAAATATAAACAGACCAATCACAAGCACTGAAATTGAGACTGTGATTAAAAATCTTCCAACAAACAAAAGCCCAGGACCAGATGGCTTCACAGGCAAATTCTATCAAGCATTTAGAAAAGAGCTAACACCTATCCTTCTCAAACTCTTCCAAAATAGAGCAGAGGGAGGAACACTCCCAAACTCATTCTACTAGGCCACCATCACTCTGATATGAAAACCAGAAAAAGATGTCATGCAAAAAGAAAACTACAGGCCAATATCACTGATGAACATAGATGCAAAAATCCTCAACAAAATACTAGCAAACAGAATCCAACAGCACATTAAAAGGATCATACACCATTGAGGAGGAGAAGATGGCGGAAGAGTAAGACGCAGAGATCACCTTCCTCCCCACAGATACATCAGAAATACATCTACACGTGGAACAACTCCTACAGAACACCTACTGAATGCTGGCAGATCTCACACCTCCCAAAAGTCAAGACACCTCCCACGTACCTGGGTAGGGCAAAAGAAAAAAGAATAAACAGAGACAAAAGAATAGGGATGGGACCTGCACCAGTGGGAGGGAGCTGTGAAGGAGGAAAGGTTTCCACACACTAGGAAGCACCTTCGTGGGCGGAGACTGCAAGTGGCGGCAGGGGGGAACTTTGGGGCCCCGGAGGAGAGCGCAGCAACAGGGGTGCGGAGGGCAAAGCGGGTAGATTCCCGCACAGAGGCTCGGTGCCGACCGGCACTCACCAACCCGAGAGGCTTGTCTGCTCACCCGCCGGGGTGGGCGGGCCTGCGAGCTCGGGCTTGGGCTTTGGTCAGAGCTCAGGGAGAGGACTGGGGTTGGCAGCGTGAACACAGCCTGAAGGGGCTAGTGCGCAACGGCTAGCCGGGAGGGAGTCCGGGAAAAGGTCTGGAGCTGCCGAAGAGGCAAGAGACTTTTTCTTCCCTCTTTGTTTCCTGGTGTGCAAGGAGAGGGGATTAAGAGCACTGCTTAAAAGAGCTCCAGAGACAGGCGCGAGGTGCGGCTAAAAGCACGGACCCCAGAGACGGGCAGGAGACGCTAAGGCTGCTGCTGCCGCCGCCAAGAAGCCTGTGTGCGAGCACAGGTCACTATCCACACCTCCTTTCCGGACAGCCTGTGCAGCCCGCCACTGCCGGGTTGCCGGGATCCAGGGACAACTTCCCCGGGAGAACGCACAACGAGCCTCAGGCTGGTGCAACATCACGCCGGCGGCTGCCGCCGCAGGGTCGCCCCACACTCCATGTCCCTCCCTCCCCCCGGCCTGAGTGAGCCAGAGCCCCCGAATCAACGGCTCCTTTAACCCCGTCCTGTCTGAGCGAAAAGCGCCCTCTGGCGACCTACACTCAGAGGCGGGGCCAAATCCAAAGCTGAGCCCCTGGGAGCTGTGAGAACAGAAGAGAAAGGGAAATCTCTCCCAGCAGCCTCAGAAGCTGTGGATTAAAGCTCCACAATCAACTAGATGTACCCTGCAACTGTGGAATACATAATAGACAATGAATCATCCCAAATTGAGAAGGTGGACTTTGAGAGCAAGATTTATGATTTTCCCCCTTTTTCCTCTTTTTGTGAGTGTGTATGCGTCTGTGTGAGATTTTGTCTGTATAGCTTTGCTTCCACCATTTGTCCTAAGGTTCTATCTGTCCGTTTTTTAAATTTTTTTCTTAATAATTATTTTTTAATTAATAACTTTACTATATTTTGCTCTATTTCATTTTATCTTCTTTCTATCTTTTTTCCTTCCCTCCCTCCTTCCTTGCTTCCCTCCTCCCACCGTCCCTCCCTCCCTCCCTCCTACCTTTCTTTCCTCCTTTCCTTTCTTTCTTCCTTCCTTTCTTTCTTCCTACTTCTACTAATTTTCTCTCTACTTTTTCTCCCTTTTATTCTGAGCCGTGTGGATGAAAGGCTCTTGGTGCTGCAGCCAGGAGTCAGTGCTGTGCCTCTGAGGTGTGAGAGCCAACTTCAGAACACAGGTCAACAACAGACCTCCCACCTCCACATAATATCAAACGGCAAAAATCTCCCAGAGATCTCCATCTCAATGCCAGCACCCAGCTTCACTCAACGACCAGCAAGCTACAGTGCTGGACACCCTATGTCAAAAAACAAAACAGGAACACAACCCCACCCATTAGCAGAGAGGCTGTCTAAAATCATAATAAGTCCACAGACACCCCAAAACAAACCACCAGACGTGGACCTGCCCACCAGAGAGACAAGATCCAGCCTCATCCACCAGAACACAGGAACTACTCCCCTCCACCAGGAAGCCTACAAAACCCATTGAACCAACCTTAGCCACTGGGGACAGACACCAAAAATAACAGGAACTACAAACCTGCAGCCTGCAAAAAGGAGACCCCAAACACAGTAAGATAAGCAAAATGAGAAGACAGTAAAACACACAGCAGATGAAGGAGCAAGATAAAAACCCACCAGACCTAACAAATGAAGAGGAAATAGGCAGTCTACCTGGAAAAGAATTCCGAATAATGATAGTAAAGGTGATCCAAAATCTTGGAAATAGAATAGACAAAATGCAAGAAACATTTAACAAGGACCTAGAAGAACTAAAGATGAAACAAACAATGATGAACAACACAATAAATGAAATAAAAAATACTCTAGATGGGATCAATAGCAGAATAACGGATAAGTGACCTGGAAGATAAAATAGTGGAAATAGCTACTGCAGAGCAGAATAAAGAAAAAAGAATGAAAAGAACTGAGAACAGTCTCAGAGACCTCTGGGACAACATTAAACGCACCAACATTCGAATCATAGGCGTTCCAGAAGAAGAAGAGAAAAAGAAAGGGACTGAGAAAACATTTGAAGGGATTATAGTTGAAAACTTCCCTAATATGGGAAAGGAAATAGTTAATCAAGTCCAGGAAGCACACAGAGTCCCATACAGGATAAATCCAAGGAGAAATACGCCAAGACACATACTAATCAAACTGTCAAAAATTAACTACAAAGAAAGCATATTAAAAGCAGCAAGGGAAAAACAACAAATAACACACAAGGGAATCCCCATAGGGTTAACAGCTGATCTCTCAGCACAAACTCTGCAAGCCAGAAGGGACTGGCAGGACATATTTAAAGTGATGAAGGAGAAAAACCTGCAACCAAGATTACTCTACCCAGCAAGGATCTCATACAGATTTGATGGAGAAATTAAAACATTTACAGACAAGCAAAAGTTGAGAGACTTCAGCACCACCAAACCAGCTTTACAACAAATGCTAAAGGAACTTCTCTAGGGAAGAAACACAAGAGAAGGAAAAGACCTACAATAACGAACCCAAAACAATTTAGAAAATGGGAATAGGAACATACATATCGATAATTACCTTAATGTAAAAGGACTAAATGCTCCCACCAAAAGACATAGATTGGCTGAGTAGATACAAAAACAAGACCCATATATATGCTGCCTATAAGAGACCCACTTCATACCTAGAGACACATACAGACTGAAAGGAAGGGGATGGAAAAAGATATTCCATGCAAATGGAAACCAAAAGAAAGCTGGAGTAGCAATTCTCATATCAGACAAAATAGACTTTAAAATAAAGACTATTACAAGTGACAAAGAGGACACTACATAATGATCAAGGGATGGATCCAAGAAGAAAATATAACAATTGTAAATATTTATCCACCCAACATAGGAGCACCTCAATACATAAGGCAAATACTAACAGCCATAAAAGGGGAAATCGACAGTAACACATTCATAGTAGGGGACTTTAACACCCCACTTTCACCAATGGACAGATCATCCAAAATGAAAATAAATAAGGAAACACAAGCTTTAAATGATACATTAAACAAGATGGACTTAATTGATATTTATAGGACACTCCATCCAAAAACAACAAAATACACATTTTTCTCAAGTGCTCATGGAACATTCGCCAGGATAGATCATATCTTGGGTTACAAATCAAGTCTTGGTAAATTTAAGAAAATTGAAATTGTATCAAGTATCTTTTCCGACCACAACACGACGAGACTAGATATCAATTACAGGGAAAGATCTGTAAAAACTACAAACACATGGAGGCTAAACAATACACTACTTAATAACGAAGTGATCACTGACGAAATCAAAGAGGAAATCAAAATATACCTAGAAACAAATGACAATGGAGACACGATGACCCAAAACCTATGGGATGCAGCAAAAGCATTTCTAAGAGGGAAGTTTATAGCAATACAAGCCCACCTTAAGAAACTGGAAACATCTCAAATAAACAACCTAACCTTGCACCTAAAGCAATTAGAGAAAGAAGAACAAAAAACCCCCAAAGTTAGCAGAAGGAAAGAAATCATAAAAATCAGATCAGAAATAAATGAAAAAGAAATGAAGGAAACGATAGCAAAGATCAATAAAACTAAAAGCTGGTTCTTTGAGAAGATAAACAAAATAGATAAATCATTAGCCAGACTCATCTAGAAAAAAAGGGAGAAGACTCAAATCAATAGAGTTAGAAATGAAAAAGAAGTAACAACTGACACTGCAGAAATACAAAAGATCATGAGAGATTACTACAGGCAACTCTATGCCAATAAAATGGACAATCTGGAAGAAATGGACAAATTCTTAGAAATGCACAACCTGCCAAGACTGAATCAGGAAGAAATAAAAAATATGAACAGACCAATCACAAGCACTGAAATTGAAACTGTGATTACAAATCTTCCAACAAACAAAAGCCCAGGACCAGATGGCTTCACAGGCGAATTCTATCAAACATTTAGAAAAGAGCTAACACCTATAATTCTCAAACTGTTCCAAAATATAGCAGAGGGAGGAACACTCCCAAATTCATTCTACGAGGCCACCATCACCTTGATACCAAAACCAGACAAGGATGTCAAAAGAAAGAAAACTACAGGCCAATATCACTGATGAACATAGATGCAAAAATCCTCAACAAAATACTAGCAAACAGAATCCAACAGCACATTAAAAGGATCATACACCATGATCAAGTGGGGTTTATTCCAGGAATGCAAGGATTCTTCAATATATGCAAATCAATCAATGTGATAAACCATATTAACAAATTGAAGGAGAAAAACCATATGATCATCTCAATAGATGCAGAGAAAGCTTTCGACAAAATTCAACACACATTTATGATAAAAACCCTGCAGAAAGTAGGCATAGAGGGAACTTTCTGCAACATAATAAAGGCCATATATGACAAACCCACAGCCAACATCATCCTCAATGGTGAAAAACTGAAAGCATTTCCACTAAGATCAGGAACAAGACAAGGTTGCCCACTCTCACCGCTCTTATTCAATATAGTTTTGGAAGTTTTAGCCACAGCAATCAGAGAAGAAAAGGAAATAAAAGAAATCCAAATCAGAAAAGAAGAAGTAAAGCTGTCACTGTTTGCAGATGACATGATACTATACATAGAGAATCCTAAAGATGCTACCAGAAAACTACTAGAGCTAATCAATGAATTTGGTAAAGTAGCAGGATACAAAATTAATGCACAGAAATCTCTGGCATTCCTCTACACTAATGATGAAAAATCTGAAAGTGAGATCAAGAAAACACTCCCATTTACCATTGCAACAAAAAGAATAAAATATCTAGGAATAAACCTACCTAAGGAGACAAAAGACCTGTATGGAGAAATTTATAAGATGCTGATGAAAGAAATTAAAGATGATACTAATAGATGGAGAGATATACCATGTTCTTGGATTGGAAGAATCAACATTGTGAAAATGACTCTACTACCCAAAGCAATCTACAGATTCAATGCAATCCCTATCAAACTACCACTGGCATTTTTCACAGAACTAGAACAAAAAATTTCACAGTTTGTATGGAAACACAAAAGACCCCATAGCCAAAGCAATCTTGAGAATGAAAAATGGAGCTGGAGGAATCAGGCTCCCTGACTTCAGACTATACTACAAAGCTACAGTAATCAAGACAGTATGGTACTGGCACAAAAACAGAACTATAGATCAATGGAAAAGGATAGAAAGCCCAGAGATAAGCCCACGCACATATGGTCACCTTATCTTTGATAAAGGAGGCAGGAATGTACAGTGGAGAAAGGACAGCCTCTTCAATAAGTGGTGCTGGGAAAACTGGACAGGTACATGTAAAAGTATGAGATTAGATCACTCCCTAACACCATACACAAAAGTAAACTCAAAATGGATTAAAGACCTAAATGTAAGTCCAGAAACTATCAAACTCCTAGAGGAAAACATAGGCAGCACACTCTATGACATAAATCACAGCAAGATCCTTTTAGACCCACCTCCTAGGGTTATGGAAATAAAAACAAGAATAAACAAATGGGACCTAATGAAACTTCAAAGCTTTTGCACAGCAAAGGAAACCATAAACAAGACCAAAAGACAACCCTCAGAATGGGAGAAAATATTTGCAAATGAAGCAACTGACAAAGGATTAATTTCCAAAATTTACAAGCAGATCATGCAGCTCAGTAACAAAAAAACAAACAACCCAATCCAAAGATGGGCAGAAGTCCTAAACAGACATTTCTCCAAAGAAGATATACAGACTGCCAACAAACACATGAAAGAATGCTCAACATCGTTAATCATTAGAGAAATGCAAATCAAAACTACAATGAGATATCATCTCACACCAGTCAGAATGGCCATCAAAAAATCTAGAAACAATAAATGCTGGAGAGGGTGTGGAGAAAAGGGAACACTCTTGCACTGCTGGTGGCAATGTGAATTGGTACAGCCACTATGGAGAACAGTATGGAGGTTCCTTAAAAAACTACAAATAGAACTACCATATGACCCAGCAATCCCACTACTGGGCATATACCCTGAGAAAACCAAAATTCAAAAAGAGTCATGTACCACAATGTTCATTGCAGCTCTATTTACAATAGCCCGGAGATGGAAACAACCTAAGTGCCCATCATCGGATGAATGGATAAAGAAGATGTGGCACATATATACAATGGAATATTACTCAGCCATAAAAAGAAATGAAATTGAGCCATTTGTAATGAGGTGGATAGACCTAGAGTCTGTCATACAGAGTGAAGTAGGTCAGAAAGAGAAAAACAAATACCATATGCTAACACATATATATGGAATTTAAGAAAAAAAAATGTCGTGAAGAACCTAGGGGTAAGACAGGAATAAAGACACAGACCTACTAAAGAATGGACTTGAGGATATGGGGATGGGGAAGGGTGAGCTGTGACAAAGCAAGAGAGAGGCATGGACATATATACACTACCAAACGTAAGGTAGATAGCTAGTGGGAAACAGCCGCATAGCACAGGGAGATCGGCTCGGTGCTTTGTGACCGCCTGGAGGGGTGGGATAGGGAGGGTGGGAGGGAGGGAGATGCAAGAGGGAAGAGATATGGGAACATATGTATATGTATAACTGATTCACTTTGTTATAAAGCAGAAACTAACACACTACTGTAAAGCAATTATACCCCAATAAAGATGTTAAAAAAAATAAAGTAAAAAAAAAAAAGATCATACACCATGATCAAGTGGGGCTTATTAGCCCAGGAATGCAAGGATTCTTCAATATATGCAAATCAACGTGATGCACCATATTAACAAACTGAAGGGTAAAAACCATATGATAATCTTGATAGATGCATAAAAAGCTTTCTACAAAATTCAACACCAATTTATGATAAAAACTCTCCAGAACGTAGGAATAGAGGGAACCTACGTCAACATAATAAAGGCCATAGATGACAAACCCACAGCCAACATCACTCTCAATGGTGAAAAACTGAAACCATTTTCTCTAAGATCAGGAACAAGACATGGTTGCACACTCACCACTATTATTCAACATAGTTTTGGGAGTTTTAGCCACAGCAATCAGAGACGGAAAAGAAATAAAAGAAATCCAAATCGGAAAAGAAAAGGAAAATTGTCACTGTTTCCCGATGACATGATACTATACATAGAGAATCCTAAAGATGCTACCAGAAAACTACTAGAGCTAGTCAATGAATTTGGTAAAGTAGCAGGATACAAAATTAATGCACAGAAATCTCTGGCATTCCTATACACTAATGATGAAAAATCTGAAAGAAAAATTAAGGAAACACTCCCATTTACCATTGCAACAAAAAGAATAAAATACCTAGGAGAAAACCTACCTAGGGAAACAAAAGACCTGTATGCAGAAAACTATTAGACACTGATGAAAGAAATTAAAGATGATACTAACAGATGCAGAGATATACCATGTTCTTGGATTGGAAGAATCAATATTGTGAAAATGACTATACTATCCAAAGCAGTCTACAGATACAATGCAATCCCTATCAAATTACCAATGGCATTTTTTACAGAACGAATAATCTTAAAATTTATATGGAGACAGAAAAGACCCCGAAGAGCCAAAGCAGTCTTCAGGGACAAAACGGAGCTGGAGGAATCAGACTCCCTGACTTCAGACTATACTACAAAGCTACAGTAATCAAGACAACATGGTACTGGCACAAAAGCAGAAACACAGATCAATGGAACAAGATAGAAAGCCCAGAGATAAACCAATGCACCTATGGTCAACTAATCTATGACAAAGGAGGCAAGGATATACAACGGAGGAAAGACAGTCTCCTCAATAAGTGGTGCTGGGAAAACTGGACAGCTACACGTAAAAGAATGAAATTAGAACACTCCCTAACACCATACACAAAAATAAACTCAAAATGGATTCGAGACCTAAATGTAAGACAGGACACTATAAAACTCTTAGAGGAAAACATAGGAAGAACACTGGTTGACATAAATCACAGCAAGATCTTTTTTGACCCACCTCCTAGAGTAATGGAAATAAAAACAAAAATAAACAAATGGGACCTAATGAAACTTCAAAACTTTTGCACAGCAAAGGAAATCATAAACAAGATGAAAAGACAGCCCTCAGAATGGGAGAAAATACTTGCAAATGAAGCAACTGACAAAGGATTAACCTCCAAGATATACAAGCAGCTCATGCAGCTCAATATCAAAACAACAAACAACCCAATCCAAAAATGGGCAGAAGACCTAAATAGACATTTCTCCAAAGAAGACATACAGATGGCCAACAAACATATGAAAGGATGCTCAACATCACTAATCATTAGAGAAATGCAAATCAAAACTACAGTGAGGTATCACCTCTCACCAGTCAGAATGGCCATCATCAGAAAATCTACAAACAATAAATGCTGGAGAGGGTGTGGAGAAAAGGGAACCCTCTTGCACTGTTGGTGACAATGTAAATTGACACAGCCACTATGGAGGACAGTATGGAGGTTCCTTAAAAAACTACAAATAGAACTACCGTGCGACCCAGCAATCCCACTACTGGGCATATACCCTGAGAAAACCATAATTCAAAAAGAGGTTCCACAATGTTCACTGCAGCACTATTTACAACAGCCAGGACATGGAAGCAATATAAGTGTCCATCAACAGATGAATGGGTAAAGAAGATGTGGCACATATATACAATGGAATATTACTCAGCCATAAAAAGAAACGAAATTGAGTTATTTGTAGTGAGGTGGATGGACCTAGAGTCTGTCATACAGAGTGAAGTAAGTCAGAAAGAGAAAAACAAATACCGTATGCTAACACATATATATGGAATCTAGAAAAAAAACGTTCTGATGAACCTAGGGGCAGGACAGGAATAAAGATGCAGACATATAGAATGGACTTGAGGACACGGGGAAGGGGAAGGGTAAGCTGGGATGAAGTGAGAGAGTAGCATTGACAAAACACACTAACAAATGTAAAATGGATAGCTACTGGGAAGCAGCTGCATACCACAGGGAGATCAGCTCTGTGCTTTGTGACCACCAAGAGGGGTGGGATAGAGAGGGTGGGAGGGAGATGCAAGAGGGAGGGGATATGGAGATATATGTATGCATTTAGCTGATTCACTTTGTTGTATAGCAGAAACTAACACACTATAGTAAAGCAATTATACTCCAATAAAGATGTTTAAAAAAAAAAAAGAAAACTGTGTTGGATCTCTCATCTGCGGAAAAGGTATACTTTTATTCTGATTATTTTTGCATTTGTTGTTGTTTGAAGTTTCAGTGGGATTGTGGTTCCTTTGACTAGTTGAGGGAAGAGAATTTTTTGGTTGAAGAGAGTGATGTTTTTAATAAGTTTTATTTTTTTAATTAAAAAATTTTTTTATAATTTTTAAAGGTTAGTTTCCGTTTACAGTTACTACAAAATATTGGGTATATTCCTCATGTTGTACCATAAATCCTTATAGCTTAAACAAAACAAAACAAAAAACTTATACACGAACGTTCACAGCACCATCATTCATCACAGCTAAAAAGTGAAAACAACCCAAATGTCCATTAACTGAGGAATGGATAAACAAAATATGGTATATCTATACAATGGAATATTATTCACCAATAAAAAAGAAGGAAGTTCTGTTACATGCTCCAAAATGGATGAACCTTAAAAATATTATGCTAAGTGAAAGCCAAACACTAAAGGCCATAATGTATGATTCCATTTATATGAAATGTTCGTATACAGGCAAATATCACAGGCAAATACATAGAGACAAAAACTAAATAAGTGATTGTCAGGTGCTGCAGGAGAAGAGTGACAAAAAACTGGTACAGGGTTTCTTTATGGAGTGATAAAAATATTCTGAAATTAGATAGTGGTGAAAGTTGTTGCTGAATTATATACTTTAAAGGAGTGAATTTTGGGCATTTTTGGTATGTGACTTACATCTCAATAAAGCTATTATTACAATTATTGAGGTAGGCATGACTCTAAAATGCACTCTAAAATCCCTCAAGATTGTCTGCCCTAATTCCCAGGACTAAATGTGTTGAAGAACACCCCCATGATTACATTACCAAATATGGAAAAAAGATTCTGCCGATATAATTAAGATTACAATTAGCTGCCTTGAGTTAATCAAATCAGAAATTATCCAGGTGGAACAAATCTAACTGAATAAGCCCTTTTAAGCAGAGTTTTTTCTCCTCCTGATAGCAGAAGGGGGAAGTCAGAGAGAATTGCTGGCTTTGAAAATGGAAGGGGTCAGGGGCAAGGACTGGAGAGCAGCTTCTAGAAGCTGAGAACACTTCTTAGCTGACAGGTAGCAAGAAAACAGAAACCTCAGTCCTAAAACCATAAAGAACTGAATTCTACCAATGTCCTGAATGTGCTTAGATGCAGATTCTTCCTCAAAGTCTTCACATAAAAGCCCAACCAACACCTTGATTTTGGCCCTCTGAAAACCTAAGCTGAGAACCTAGACAAGCTGATCCAGACTTCCACAGAACTGTGAGATAATAAATGGGTGTTGTTTTAAGCTGCTAAACTCATTGTAATCTATTACAGAATAATATAGAACTAGTATGGTGATAAAACATACCAACTCACAGACTGAAGCTTAGTTATTCCTACCCATAAAAAGTATAGAAAATAGGGGCTTCCCTGTGATTGAGGGTCCGCCTGCCAATGCAGGGGACACGGGTTCGTGCCCCGGTCCGGGAAGATCCCACATGCTGCAGAGCGGCTGGGCTAGTAAGCCGTGGCTGCTGAGCCTGCGCGTCTGGAGCCTGTGCTCCGCAGCGGGAGAGGCCACATCAGTGAGAGGCCCACGTACCGCAAAAAAAAAAAAAAGTATAGAAAATAATACAGAAAGTAAAAGTATATATGACAAAAACATTAAAAGGTAAGAGATGGTAAGTGAGTTACAAAGTTGGTTCTCCCATTATTATGGAAGTATATTAATTTAAGGTCAACTGGAACAGAACAGGAATGCATATTGGAATGTTGATGGTAACCACTATGAGAATATACATTTTAAACCTGAGGAAAAAAATATGAAAATTGAAAACATAGATGATCAAGCCAAAAGAAGGCAGAAAGAGAAAAAAATAAATGAAAAAAGTTATCTACACTTTCAGAAACCAAACAGCAATGTGATGGGTTTAAACCCAACTATGCCAATAAATACATTAAATGAAAACGAAAAAAACAGTTCAATCAAAACACAAAAATCGTCAGATTGGATTTTAAAATAAGAAAACAAAAAAAGACTACATGCTGTGTATAAGAGGCATACTTTACATATAAGATTGATATTAAAATTAGGTCGGAAGCAAAACTAGATTGAAAGTAAAAATTACAGACAAGATTTCTTAAAATCAGGAACTAGGGTGGAATTTTCATCAAAATTTTTTTCTTCATCTGTTAAAATGATCAATGTGGTGTTTTTCCTGTAGCTGTTAGTAAATTAAATTTATTAATTTTTAAAATTAGCCAACCTTGTTTTCCTGCAATAAACCCTGTCTTTTCACGATGTATTGTCGTTTTTAGATATCACTGGATATAATCTGCCAATCTTTTGTTCAGGATTTTTACACTTATGTTCTTATGAGGTACCAGCCTGTAATTTTTTTTTATAATGTACTTGTGATGTTTTGGTATCAGTGCTACGATGGCCTCATAAAATAAGTTACAAAGCATTCCGTCCTTTTCTGTTCTCTGAAAGAGTTTATCTTGATATTACTTCTGCCTTAAATGTTTAGCTGAATTGACCAGTGACAGCAGCAGGCCTGGAGATTTCTTTATGGAAATGCTTTGTAGCAAAGATTCAATTTCTTTCAAGATACAGGATTATTCATATTTTCTATATTTTATTTTATCAGCTTATTAAGTATGTACAAGGAATTCGTTCTTTTCCATCTAAATTGTCAACTTTATCAGCATAAAGTTTATATCATTTTGTTTTATTTTTAATGTCTTAAGATGTGTAGATACCTTCTTTTTAACTGCTGATATAATTTGTGTTTCTTTTTCTTGCTCAGTCTTGCTAAGTAGCATTGTAGATTTCTACTATACATTTACTTTCTCTTTCATTGATTTCTGCTCTTGTAATTATCTTCCCTCTATTTTAGGTTTAATTTGCTGTCATTTTTTTTTAACTTCTTGAAATGGAAATTTAGTGCACTGATTTTCAAACATTCTTCTTTACCAAAAAATGCATTTAAAGCTAAAAATTCCCCCTTCTGCTTTAGCTATATCCCACAATTTTTATATCATACTTTTATTATCATTCATTTTTAAATAATTTCTAATTCCCAATATGATTTCTTCTTTAACACTGAAAATAGGTTAATTTCAAAAACCTGGCAGGTTTTCTCGTTATCTCTCTTATTTATTTGTAGTTTAATTCCACTGTGGTCAGAGAATATGCTCTCTATGATTTCAATCTTTTGACTTTTTGTTTTTTAAGGACTTGCTTTAGAGCCCAGCAGTTGATTGATTTTGATAAACCTTCCTTCTGCTCTTAAAAAAAAAAATGAAGTCTTCAGCTGTCAAGTGTTGTAATATATATACACATGTATAAACATACATATACCAATATATCTATATCAATTAGGCAAATTTTACTAATATGTTGGTCAAACATATATCCTTACTGATTTTTTTGTCTGCTTGTATTACCAATTACTGAAAGTGGCACATAAAATTTCCCAACTATGATTATCAATTTGTCTATTTCTCCTTTTAGTCTGAATATTTTTGCTTTATATATTTTAAATTTATTTTAGTAGGAATATACAAATTTAGGATTATTATATCTTCCTAACAATCTATCATCATTATGAAGTATCCCCTTTACTTTTACCAATATTTCTTGCCTTAAAGTTGGCTGTCTCTTAGGAATTTCTTTAATCTGATATAGAGTATCTACAAAAGCCTACCACAAATATCATACAAATATCATAAAGTACTGAATGAAAGGAGATCCCTTGTTGGCACTTCTATTCAACACTGTACCAGAAGTCCTAACCAATACAAAGATTAGAAAGACATATATAAAACCGTCATTATTCACAAATGACATATTGTATAAACAATTCAAAAGAATTTCCAAACTATTAGATTTAATAAAATGCTAATTTAACCACCAGATCATAGGAATCCAAGGTCAATATACTAACTAAATCAACGTGTGTGTGTGTGTGTGTGTGTGTGTGTGTGTGTGTGTGTGTGTGTGTAAGAAACAACAGGAAATTTAAAATAAAAAGCAATACAATTCAGAACAACATTTATAAAACTACAATATTTACATAATGTTCAAAATGGGCATGACTAGTCATTGGTGACAGAAGAATAGCAGTTACCTCTGAGGAGGCTACTGACCAAGAAAAGGTACAAGGGATACACCTTGTACCTTGTTCTAGGATATTGGAAAAGTTCCAGATCTTAATCCGGGCAGTTTATGTGGTGTACATATATGTAAAAAATTCAGAGTTGTACAATAAGATATGCATACATTTATGTGAATTATGATTTAATAAAGTTTTTCGAAAGAAAAAACTGTAATAATCTACTCACTACCCTCCCAAATTGTCCGCAATAAAGGGCAGGCCCATTAAGATAAGGCCACAAATGGCCCAAGGAAACATTAATCCACTTGTGAAGGGTCACAAGGTCACAAGTAGTAGACAGCAGAGACAGGGGCCCCGATTTCCAAACCTTGTTCTTTTCACTGCAACATGGTTGGAAACAATAGTCAAAGGCAAAAATTTACTTTTTTTTTTTTTTTTTTTTTTTTTTTTACTGTAAATGATGTTGGTTCATATTATCCAAATTGATTCAACAGAGCCAAAGAAAACTTCCTTTGCATCTCTTTCCCCAAGAACATTTTACACAAATTGAAAGATTTGCATTTTATTTCCTTTCTTCTATTTTACTCTAAATCACAAAAAAGATGGCAGTTATGATGAAAAAGCAATGAATGAGTATGTAAAGTACAAACTGTAATCAGATGTTGAATAACAGACTGACTATAATCATAGTTATATGAAAAGCAGTCCCAATTATTACTTTAAGCACTCTGGGTGCCACCTGCATCTTTAGAAACAACACACAAGCAGGACACAAAAAACCTTCTCTGGTATACAAAAATTATGTACAATCAAAATAAAATTAAAGAGATTTTAAAGTGCAAATATAGTGAAGGAGATAATAACCGATCTACAACGTGTCTCAAATATATTGACCTACAAGTTAAAGGAAAAATGTCAGTGAATTAGAACTGTGTGAAACACAGATCTTTTACTTAACCTAATAAAAGACTTGAAGCAATAAAATGTAGGTTCCAAAAACGAATGATAAAAGCACAAGGTTTAAAGAAGGTAGAGTATCTAATATAAGCCTTTATACACTTTAAACAGAAGGAATTTGATGCTCAGAGAAGTAAAAATTTGGTTAAAATCACACAGGCCATGAAGCCAGTGAGTAACACATTAGAGGTAGGAACCCAAGGCCACTGATAACACCACACTGCCCCAGACGCTTTACCAGCAGGAAGAAAATTGGAAATCAGTAACAACTGTATTTACTAAGAGGAGTTTAATAGTTGCCTACCCATTATTATTGTGCATTTATGTGTATGTACATATATAGAGAAGAGGGAGTAGTGTAACAGATACATATTATGAAGACATTGTTCCTTTTGTTCTCATTTTAAGTCCAAAATTTAAGCCCTCTTCTATAGTTTAGAGATGGAAAATAGTTGTACTTTTACATAAATTTTCAGTAAAACACTTCACATATTAAAAATAAATTTAACTTATTGGCACCATTATCACCAAGTCCAAAAAAATTATTTTCTGAAAACATTTCTCCTTATTTTCCCAAGGAATATATCAAAGAGAGCTGCAACAATACCTCCTATCCCACACACATGCTCTTCTATGACACGACCTTACCACTCCCCAATCAAAAGAAAAAGTCTAATTTCCCTCCTCTTGAGTCTGGACCAGCCTTACGACAAGGCTGTATTCAAAGGAATGTGGTGGTCATGACTCCTGAGCCTATATCAGAAAAGGTCATGCAGCCTCTGTGTGGTTCTCTTGGAACTCTAGTCCTATGGGAAGCCAGCTGCCACGTAAGAAGTCCAACCACCCTGAGATCATCATACTGGAGCGGCCACATGAAGACATGTTGACTAACCAACCCAGCTGTACACCCTTCCAGCCATCTCCACTAAGGTGAAGCCGTCTTGAACCTGCTACGCAAGCTTTCCACCAGCTGAGTACTGCTTAGTCACCTCAGTCAGTGCTATGAGAAGAAGAATCAGTTGATCCCTGCGTGAATTATTCCTGACTCACAGAATACATGTAATAATGAGAAGATGATGGTTGCTTTAAGCCTGTAAGTTTCAGGACAGTTTGTTACAAAGCAATACTAGGAAAACATATCCGTGGACACTTGTAAATTGAAGCTATTATAGGTTAGGTTTTTCTTTAAAAAAAAAAAAAAAAAAAACCTCTTTATGAGATCTCCCATAAAACAACTAAAATTATTGGTAACTTATTTACTACTCTCCCTGAAGCCTTAACCAAAACAACTTATTTGGCAGAGGATATATGGGTGGGGGATTAGGGGTAGGGGTGCAACACATGCCGGCACGTCAGTTCTAGATCAGTATTCAAAAACAGAAGAGATGATTAAATCATTTGATCCAGACAGAAAACAAAGATAAGTATATGGATAATAAAACTGACCCTAGAAACACACATTTTAAAGACACTTAAGGAATAAACCAAACCTTAATAAACTTAAACCTTAAAAGGCAAGGAGAGACCTTTCTCCCTAAAAGGATAAGTGACCTTTCCCCTCTTCTGACATCAGTCAGTGCACCTTTAGGATCATTGAAAACATTTATAAGCTCTAAATACTAAAGTAATTAAAAATAAAAGGTGCTTGTTAAATAGAATGTTTTGGCAATAGCACACTGCTACATAATTTCTACGTCATTACTGTTCAAATTAGATTATTTGTGCTTTGGGTAATTCTGCAACATCTGGCAGAAGAATGACAGCATTGGGTATATACAAACTTAGAACCTGAACATAAAGAAACCTGGGAGAATAAAATATATCTTTGAAAGATGAGAATTTATACTGACAGATGACAGAGACTGTGCTCCCTCACACTCTCATCCAGCTTTGCCCTAGAAAAAGATAATGGCACGCAAGCTTTAATACAACTTCCACAAGCAACGTAGGTACATTTTATAAACAGATGTTCTGCCAAAGAGGAAAATGCTTCTATTTTCACCTTTTTATTATGCTTACATCTTCAAACCAACAACCTAAATGGACTGTAAAATAAGAGTAATTCGGTTCAAGAATTTCTTTATTCTCAAGAGCTCTACTTGGCAGTAGAGAACCATGAAACAAATTGTAAGCATATTTAAACACTTTAACAAAATTGAAACAGATGATCTATATTTCACCATGTTTCATGGTATTTTTCGGTATTTATGTAATATGATTTGGTGAAGGAGATATTAAATCGGAATTTAGTAGATTTAGAGTCATCACTGGCTAATGTAATGACTTTCGTCAACTCAATATATATACATTGGCATCATTTCTAAACTGCCTGTCAAGTTCATCTTGCTTTATAAAGAAACAGATGTACTTCAGAACACACTGATGGTTGGCACCAACTTTACCAAGTGATTTCATTATAATTTCCCAAATGGCAGCTGTTGGAGAGAGAATGACTACAGGCAGTATATGAGCAAGACTGGTTTAAACATTGGGAAAAGAGAAGAATACTACAAAGAAAGATTACATCTTTACTTTTTTTTAACCTATTCCAATTTTTATAATACACAATGCTGCAAGAAAAAAGGGAAAGATCTGCAGGTAATACTTCGGGAGATCTTTTAGTCCAGCCACCTCATTTTACGATTGATAGATAGAACCATATCTCAGAGGGGTTAAATGATTTGTCCAATGACAGAGAGATGGCAGGTGGCAAAAATGTAGTCAGATCCCGAGTTTACCATTTCCCAGTCCTGCTCTCCTTCTAAGAATACAATACAGCCTCCTCAACGGGAAACAAGTTTCACAAATGTTTCTAACAAGAAAAGTCCATTAAAATATTGAGTGTTTTGGAAACAATAATTCATTTCTATATTTTCTAATTTCATCAAGGTGAACTTTTGTAAGGAATATCCATCATAGTCAGAGTCTAGAAATGCCCTTGCCTGGTGGCCACAGATGACAGACACCTTTTGACAGTAAGTAAAATAGAATGCAGAATGCAAACCATTAAATGAATCCATGTTTTTGCATTACACACATCTTGCAGTCACAATGAACATCAAAAGACACCCCAGTTGTCTTGTTGGATATAAAACAATCTTTGAGAAATGGACATCTAGCAATGCCTGCATTCTGATAGGGTAAGTGAAGCTTCTGGTTCCTTCATAGTTCTTTATCCTTTCCCATCTGTGAGTATAAGGCCCCTCTCATTTTGGACAGCAATGTGTACAGGCCAAGCCTTCTGTTTTAACAGGGCTTAAGTTTTAAAAGAAAAGGAAGTTATAAATTAAGGTAGTGTTAGGGTTTCATGTTGTTCCCTTACCACTGTTTTCCCGAGGTATAATCAATTAAAAAAATTTTTTTAATTTTTCAACATTCTCTTCATTCAATTGTGAAACTCAAGGGCTCTGCTTTGGTACAGGATCAACTTAAATATACTTTCAAAACAAATATTTAATAGTTTACAATTAAGACAGAAAATGTGTACTTAAATATATTTAATAATAAATTAGTCAATGGTTTCACGTCCAGTAACCTCTCTTCTGACATAGCACATATCCCTGTGACCAGGGGTTGATTCCCAACAAGGAAAGAAAGGAGAATTTCAAATCCCAACTCTCCCCAGCACCAAATAACAACAAAATCAAAACTTAATTTTAAAAATTAAAAATGCAGTATAAAAAGTGAGCTGTAACTCAATTCAAATGATAAAATGTATATAACGTGTACAGCATAGGGTCCAGCTTATATGAAGAAAGGTCTAATAAATATTCTCTCAATTTAACGCTGCTTTAAGCATACAAACACATTGCTGTATAAACATTCTTTCCCACCTTCTTCCACTCCCAAAACCATTCCTAGGCACCCTTTTTAAAGTTAGTAGTGATTGTTTTGCAAAGCAATAGTACAAAATCTTGGCTTTGTAGCTACATTCTGAATATCATGCCCTGTTCTCTGAAAGCCTTTTTACTCCTAAAAGGCACACAGTTTCAAGCATCCCCCACTCACTGAGTGCTGCCGCTACTGATTTAACTTCCTTACTAGCTCACAGCATATATGCAGGTAGAGAATAGTGGCCAAATTCTTCTGGGGATCCTTAATGTAATAATCATCTTCCACCCATACAGAAATCAGTTCAATATTTTAAGCCCCTCAAGACAAAACACATATTGAAATTTACAAAAAATAATCAGAATACTTTGATATTTTTGGTAAAAAAAAATCCTTAACCATCCTAAAAAAAGCTACAAAGATAGTCTTTCAAATTCAAAAGTAATTATTTTAAACCAATTAAAACTATAAGGTTAAGCATTAGACAAAGGTATTCTCACTACCTAAATAAGTCTATTCATATTTTATTAGAGTTCTTACCTATGGTAGTTCTTAAAATAATTGACACTTTGTTTTCTAATAGACTCTTGCAAAACTTCAGACTTGCTACCACAGAATTCTTCTCCAACTTGCATCAACCTAGTTGGACAGAAAGATTTACGTAAATTTCAGCAACATGTTTATTATAGGGAAAAAAGAGAAGTACAGGTCATCTTTATTCAAAGATAACAAATCATAAAAATTTGGATGTTTGAAGAAATTCTAAAGATCACATTCATTACAGTTTACAAACATCCAAAGGGCAAAAATATTTAAACACACTCACACATAAACCTAGCAGAAATTAGACTATGAATGTTCAATTATCTTTACTTCCATTAAGTTATATATTACAACTCAGTGATTCATGATTTCATTGATTATCATGGTTCAATGAATCAAACTAAAGAATAAGACAAGATCTCAAACACTACCTGCTGATTATATCCAAAACAAAGATGAAGTCATCATATTTGAATATTGACAAATCAGTTCCAAGCAAGTAGGTTTTTACTTTTAGCTGAACATCCTATTAAAAAAAAATAAATAAATATTTCAAGTAAATCCAAAATATAGAAAATAAGTTCTCAGAGACATTTTTTGTATAGTTACACATTAAAATGAGACAGGAATAGATTCTTAACTTGATAAAAAAAATATCTAGTTAGGCTAATAGTCAACATATTTAGGGTGATATCATAGAGACAGTTCCATGAACATCAGATATAAAAGTAGTACAGACTTGGGGCTTCCCTGGTGGTGCAGGGGTTAAGAATCCGCCTGCCAATGCAGGGGACACGGGTTCGAGCCCTGGTCCAGGAAGATCCCACATTCCACGGAACAACTAAGCCCGTGCACCACAACTACTGAGCCCACGTGCCACAACTACTGAGCCTGTGTGTCACAACTACTGAAGCCCGCACGCCTAGAGCCCGTGCTCCGCTACAAGAGAAGCCACCGCAGTGAGAAGCCCACACACCACAACGAAGAGTAGCCCCCGTTCACCACAACTAGAGAAAGCCCGCGCAGCAACAAAGACTCAATGCAACTAAAAATAAATAAATTAACTAATTAAAAAAAAAATAGTACAGAACACAATCATCACTACTAATACACACACACATGCAAGATAAGAATTATGTCCTCATACTAGATATACTGATAAAAATCATCATTATTTGGGCATGGTTCAGTAAGCTAGAAACCCCAAAATAATCAATTCAAAAATAATTAGAATTAATAAGATATTGTGTGAAGTGTTTAAGTACAGTATATAAAAATTAATAGTTTTCACGTATACCTGGCTGAAGCACCTAAAAATGGAGAGATTTCTTGTAAAACAAATATTGAAAATACAATATACTTAGGAATAACTTTAATAAGAGCTATCAGACCTATAACAAAAAACTAACAGTTCTAATGGGATACAAAAGAAATTTCCATAAATTGAGAGTCAAGGGACTGAATACCTGACTAAATACTGTAAATATGTCAATTTATCCAAGTTAATGTAGGGATACAGTGAAATTCTAACCAAAATCACACACACACACAAAAACTTTTCTTCTCAATAATTATTCTAAAATTCACTAGAAATAATAAATAGACAATAACCTCTTTTTTAAAAACAGCACTTTGAAAGGATGAAGTTATCAGGGATGATGGAGGACTTGTACCACCTATATTAAATATATTAAAAACTACCCCCAAAATGCTAGCAATATAGAGAAAAGTCAATGGAATAGGAAAAATAAATCAGAAACAGTGCTAATATACACATAAAAGCTTAATAAACAGCAGTAAAAACTACTGTTTTCTGATTATTTACTTTTGTCAAGCATTATACTAAGAACTTTATATATTATCTTTATTTTTAAAACTAAAACATGATAGAAAAACATTTAAAATAAAGTCAAGGATTTATCAGGAAAATATGAACAAAATAAATACAGCAATGGTAATAATAAAGGAAACTAGAATTCACTGCAAAATGCCTAAGGAGAAAAGAGCTATTTTTTTAAATTAATAAAGAGAATTATGTACAATGAGGGTAAGTAAAGTGGTTATTAGCATTGCATCATCAATCAACATGGCATCCGAGTATAAAAACAAAAGCTGTTAGAAATAAAAGAAAAACCTGACAAAAACTACAATCATTCTGGAAGATTAAAACTCCTCTCGCAGAACAGCACAGACCAAGAAAACCACAACCAAATAAGAATATAGATGAGAATAATACATATAAATAATAAACTGCTTTAAATTTACATAGAGAACCTAATTCCCAATACAAAGAAGAAATACATGGTTATTTTTCAAATGCCCCAGGAAGAACTTTAAAAGTGGGTGGTTTATTAGGCTGTAAAGAAAATCTCAAAATCACAGAAAGAAGAAATACTCCAACCCTAATTTTCTATAGTAAAAGAAAGAAATAATAAGCATTTTAAAACTGTCACTTCTCACGTATCAAATATTTAAAGACTAAAAAGAAAATTTTGAAAGACCAAGACTTTCATATGGTTGGATATGTAAGCTCCATGAGGTCAAGGACCATGCTTTCACCACGGTGTTCTTAAACTCACAAACAGTGCGATACACATATTATGACTGATACAACCTTTTTCCCTTAAAGGTTCTGACTGAGTCAAAATGCATGGAAAATTTGCAACAATATTCTCAAAACTGAAAAGTTTTTATAATAATTATCAAGGTGATTATGATTCTGAGTTTAGTTTTATGTCAGAAATATTAACTATCTTCTTATGCTTCTCAATCATCTATCATCTCTATAATAAATTTATGATGTCAATAAACTGTCACATGCTCACTTGTGCTTTGGAATTTAGCATTTCAGATATTAGAAATATATTATGGTATGTATAGTATATATTATATAACATCCCCAGTGGGGTCTAGGGCAGTATCCCAAAATAAAACACATTTATATCCCTTCAACATATGAATGTTCACCTTAATGGGATAAATAAATACTACAAAAAGCCAAAGGACAATTCTGTTCAGACTGTGCTATCAAATGAATTCAATTCCTGCCAGGTTTTGTCTGTCAGATGTGTTCTCAAAAAACATTTATTTTTCAGAGCTTTTGCCTTTTTCAATTGCATTGAGCTCTGTAATTTCAATTTAACAAATACTAATGAGTTCCTAACGTACACAAAGTCCTGTGTAGAACTGGATGAGAATTGGGGTTGGAGGTGCAAAAGGGACTTGAAGTGGGTGGAGATGAAGATATTCTAAAACTTGAAACCTACAACATAATGATCTATATTCAAAAGCATGATGACTTTCATTAAACTGGCCAAACACTTAAATGATAATAGCTTTACTAAATCTTACATTTAACAGATATTCCTATAACAAGAATGACATCAGGTTGCCAGATTGAATAGAAACTAGCTATATAAAATACCAGGCCAATAATCCAAAGTACTTTGAATTACCAGAAATTCTATCATAGATTCTACAATTTCAACAAAGTATAATTAGAGCCTGTTAGAAGACTAAATCAGAAACAACTCATATCTGACACTAGAGAATGAGATTTTCCTTTCTGTTATATGTAACATTCAGAAAAAAGTCAGCCCCAACCCATAATTAATGGGAAACTAAAAATTTGTTTCATATGGTCATATCAGAAAACACAAAAGGCAAAGCTCTTACCACTATCACATATTGAAATATTAAAGTATAAATTCTAATAGCATATCTGCAATAGAAAGTTATCAAAAGTTAGAAGAGCACTAAATTATAACTGCTAAGTGATTCTTGAGGAAATTTATGTTTTCAGTATATATTTTCCTAAACATTTTTTTCCAAAAGAAATCCTATAAAAGATTTTCAAACTAAACATCAGCTTCATTAGAAAAATAAAAAATACATTTTAAAAGACCATAATATGGTCAAAGTGTCTATTGTCTTCTAAATTTTGAAGCAGTCCAAAAAGAACAAAGTTATCATCAAAGAAATTACACTTACCTAGGAAGTGAAAATTTTTAACAAATTAACAAATTTAGTTATCTGATAACAACTAAGCTACTAAACTGCAAAAGAAAAGCCAAGGAATACACATTCAGTCAATAAATACATAAGATTCACTCAAGGCACAAAAATCACTGACTTAGAATTCTTCATTCTGTTCTAGACTCCAACCCAACTATGTCATCTTATTATATAGTTACCCTTTTCCTGAAATTAATAGAAAAGGAAAAAAAACACACAAAATAAACAGTATCTCAATAAGAAAACAACTTCTTTAGGAAAGCACAAATCTGTTAGGTCACTAAAAGCAAAATGTAGTCAAGGAATATTTCCAATGGATATTTTCAAATTAAAACTTTTTCTACTGCCACTTATAGTCAAATATAATTGACAACTAAATTACAGAACTCAAATGGTAGACTTATTCCAAAGAAAAACTAACACATGATTAGATCTGCAGGGAAAACAAATACAGAAAACTTAAATACTGAATTTCTAAAACAACTTTGACATGAAGGTTTCTATTGCTTTTGTAAAAAAATAGTTTAAAAAAACCAAACCTGCCATATTCGTGTAAGTCCATGTTCTAATTTCTTTTTTATGTAGCCACGATCAAAATTTGTTTCTTCAGTACCCATCATATTACTCCCTTCTGAAAATAAAGTAGAAATTAGGATTAAACTCATTTGATAAGATAGACAAATTCAGACTCTGAAATGTTAAGTACTTTACACCTAAGACCACTCAGCTTATACATGATTATAGCTGGGATTCCAACTTGGGTAGTGTGATCCCAGAAACCAGATTCTTAATGACCCATATACTGCCTACTGCCAGGGCATTACAGGACCAACTAACCCAATTTTCAATTAATATGCATGTTAACAAGAGTACAGAGTGCAAAACTGCTCATGCAGTGAGGCAATGATGCATACATTTTATATTTTTCATGATCCAGAATACTTTTATCCATTCCAGGTAAATAATCTAACAATGTCCAGTTCAACAGGTAAGATCAATGAGCTGCCTCAAAATAATTCTCCCCCTAAAAGCAACTGAAAATACACATACACATTATATTTTTAAAATTATGCCTTTGTGCAAGTAAACTGTGCAGAACAACTGAGGATATGATCTCATCTTAGGCTAGCAGGGTATCCACTGGTAAGCAGCAAAAGGCCCCTTCATAGGCCAGGCCCCAGATACATGCCTAATGTACTTGTGACTACTCCTACAGCTTAAGCCATATCATCTGTATGGTCTGGCTATTAGGAACCCAGCAGCTCAGAGCAGTGCACCTGAGCTACAGCTTTAGTTTATTTAGAATGGTGAAGTGTTAGGACACCAGTAGTATCACTAGAGAACAACAACGGATGAACTCTAGAGGCCCTTTCAGCTGTATGAAGTTCTGTGAAGAATAACTTTTAAATTACTGATTCCTACAATTTTAGTCCTTAATGTGAATAAGAAAGGAAGAATTTCTGGTGAACAAATAACTTTTTACAGTACTAGATATTGTCACCTAACTATTAGACTGATCAGAGCCCTCAACATTCTTAAATTATACAGATTAGGGTGAAGGAATTTTAGCAAAGAGGACTAAGTATAGAAGGTTCAAATAGAGGTTTTTTTAAATTTATTTATTTTATTATTTTTGGCTGCGTTGGGCCTTGGTTGCTGCGTACGGGCGGCATGTGGGATCTTCCTGGACCAGGACTCAAACCGGTGTCCCCTGCATGGCAGGCAGATTCTTAACCACTGCACCACCAGGGAAGCCCTCACATAGAGTTTTAAGTTTGAATCTATACCCCAATGAAAATGCATACAATATATAATACCTGTAAACTATTAGCCTGAAGCAAAAAGTGAGCTTCACCATAATAAGTATATATTGTCTTCTATACTCTTATATCTAAAGTATGTATTAATTTTGTTCCAAACTTTTCCTTTGGTTTCTCCTTAAATAATGTACTAGAAAAAGGAAAAGAGGTGCTGAGATATCTAAACTGGTACTATATCTAGAAAAAAAGGAAGGTTGCCAAAACAAGATAAACTTTGTGGGGAAAAAATCCCTTAAGCCCAGGAATTCCCTAAGTAAAATGAAATTTAAAAAAAAAAGGGCCTATAGACATTTCATTATTATTATAATCATCTCTCTTGATCCATTTCCTTTGACGATATTAACAACAACCAGTGTAAGCACTTTCACATTTTCCCTAAACTTTATAGCAATCCTACAGGTAGATGTGTTACTACATTATGAAGCTTTTTGTTTGTTTTGTTTTCTTAACCTATCATTTTAAGGAGCAAACTGAGGCCTGGAGATGATAAAGTGACCTATTCACATTCTCGCCTTTGGTAAATAGCAGTCAAACTTTGAAGCGAGGTATCTCTGACTGCAAAGCCCATACTCCCAGAGGTAGTAGAGGAGTTGGGTAAAAATACCCAACTGGCCTAGTCTGGCCTAGAATCCTGGCTCAATGCCCCCCGTTTTCTACCTTCTCCTTTCTCTCTCTTCCTTTAAACCTCTTCCTCCCTCAACAGTATTTCTAAAAGAATGAAAATCCTTCCACAGAATTTATCTTTCTTATTTTTTGCTATCTATATTTATGAGCTTCTTATGAGTTAAGATAAATATTAAACGTATGTCTTCTATACTACCAAAATCCTATGTTTCATCAAACTAAGATTTGCGCATTCCTCCACCCACACAATCACAGAAACCAAACACTTCAGAAATTAAAAGTTACTAGAATAACTTGATTGACTAGCTATATTAAACTGTATGTAATACAAAAAAACACGTACAGTATAATTTATTTTGCCCATACTAAATACTGGTAGACTCATTTATTACTTTAAAAAGTATTTTGAATACTTAATCTTAGCTATTGTTCAAGGATAATCACTTAAGATATATAATTACATGAAGTAATTTAAACATGCCTAGTTAATATAACTTCTCAAAGATTTTCTCTTTATGACTATACCATAAACATTTAAAGTTGTATTTTGCTTGCAAAGATGGTATTTAAAAACATCATTTTTTATGAAATTTTTATGTCCTGCTATCTATTTTCAGGAAGAAAAGTATCAGTATAATTATTAATTCTTAGAATCTAGTTTTATTAGTACAACTTGAAAATTAGCAAAAAAGACTTAATATTGAACATTAGCATTAATCTTATAGTAAATTTGGACAGACCAATGTCCTACCTAGTTTGCAACTCATTTTTTTTTTAAAGTTCTTTCTTAATAACTTAGTCCTAAGGTCATCACCACATATTCCTGGAAACTTGTAATACCTATCACATAAGAAGTCCTTCGGCCCAGTTAATCCCCAAAGGTAATGGAGTTTTTATAGCAGCTGAATCACTTTCTCTGGTGAACATTTAACCTATGGTCATCATGGTCCCCGAAATTCTAAAAGTATAGCTGTCCCTTTTCTTTCTCCTTACTCCAGAAATACGGCATATTTATAGTTCAGTTTTTAAAATCAAATCAAAATAATTTCCTACCAGAAGCAGAAGTAGTATCTTCACTGTCATGCTTTTCATGCCATTCCATAGTTCTGTAATAGCTGAGCATAACCTCCCACAGTGCTTTGCACAGGTCAGCAAGGCATGGAATATAGCTGTCTGGTGTAACATGCTGAAGAAAATGACAAGAGACAACTTTCAAATTATCATGTTTAACACAAAGTTAATCAAAATAAAATGTTATGGTGTCAATCAAATGCACTCAAGAATTAGATAAGAAAATTTCTTCCACTGATATATCTAAAAATAAAGTTCAATGGCAAGAAAATTTTGTTCAAGTAATTCCTATTTCAACATGGCTTTTTAGTATTCATTAGGAGTATCAGTCCATATACTATGAATCCACATACTACTGAATGGCAAGTGCTCTCATAACCAGGAGTGCAAACTTCCCCAAATATATTTTTTCAAAGCCATGTTCTTAGCATGAAATGCAGCTTTACACTCACCCTTGGACCCAAGTTACAACTTGCAAAAAGGTGGTCATAATTTTTACAAGTCAATCATTTTATTTATGTAAATTAAGTAAATAACTTTGACAATCTGCAAATTCTGTAAATCACATGGATATAGATATTTCATATTTGACAACAGCATTTTAAAATGTTTTATATAACATGGCTATGAAACAATATGTGGTCCAAAATCTTCTCCCTAAAGGAAATGCATGGATTTTTCTCCCTCTATCCTTTGTAAAAACTATCAGTTTCTCATTCTGTCCTTTTTTTCTGCAGGTAGAATAATGCCTCGATTCTATTTTGCAGGCTTTCTGTCTGTCACAGTGGAGCATCTGCTCCATCATTTGAGATTTCGTAGCATTTCTTCAATTTGTAATCAATCAACCACCACTGATCATGCTGATAAAACAGTGAAAGGCTAATAAGACTATGATCCAAGCCCTCCAAAATAAATAGCTAGTAGAAATAAGCTATATAGAAAGTATAGCTATGGTGTTATTGATGCTCAGGAAATCCCAGTTGGTAGTCGTCCTCTCTCTTTCAAAAAGTATTTTTTCTCTCCATAATGATTTCCCCCACCTCTAAATTCCCCATTTACTAAAACATTCATTCATCAAGCAATTAATAAAAATACTAATTTGTATGACTCAGCAAGTATACTTTTGTATAGGCATGTCAAATCTCTGAAACTCAACTAAGAAGTAGTAAAATAAAGGCGCTGTTAACCACTGGAGTCAGGCTGCCCAAGTGGGGCTTATGCCAAGAACAGTACAACGGTTCAATCTTATAGGATCTATTAACAATCTGTCACATTAATAGGTCTAAGAAGAAAAACAAAATGATTGTCCCCAAACATGCTGAAAACCCTTTTTCAGGGTTTGACAAAATTCAACAGTCATTCCTAATAATAACTCATGAGAAAATAAAAACAGATAAACACTTCCCTAAGATGAGGAAGCTTTAGTGCATATCCACTGTGGTCAGGAAGAAGACAAGAATGTCCACTATCTCCACTACTTTTTTTTTTTTTTTTTTGCGGTACGCAGGCCCCTCACCGCTGTGGCCTCTCCCGTTGTGGACCACAGGCTCCGGACGCACAGGCCCAGCGGCCATGGCTCACAGGCCCAGCCGCTCCGCTGCATGTGGGATCTTCCCGGACCGGGGCACGAACCCGCATCCCCTTCATTGGCAGGCGGACCCTCAACCACTGTGCCACCAGGGAAGTCCTCCACAACTTTTTAACAATGTTCTTGAGGTATTAGCCAATGCAATTAGACTAGAGAAAATGATAAGACGCAAAAGAACAGGAAAAGAAGAAATAAAACTACTTCTATCTGTAAATGACATAATATACCTAGAATAAAATTCCTAGAGAATGAATGATAAAACTCAAACAGTAAAAGAATTCAGCAAAGGGCTTCCCTGGTGGCGCAGTGGTTGAGAGTCCGCCTGCCGATGCAGGGGACACTGTTTGTGCCCCGGTCCGGGAGGATCCCACATGCTGTGGAGCGGCTAGGCCCGTGAGCCATGGCCGCTGAGCCTGCGCGTCCGGAGCGTGTGCTCCGCAACGGGAGAGGCCACAACAGTGAGAGGCCCGCGTACCGCAAAAAAAAAAAAAAAAAAAAAAAAAATTCAGCAAGTAGCAGGTTATAAAATTAACATATAAAAATAACAGAATTCATATACACAAATAATAACTATTTAGAAGATACAATGAATGAGAAATCACTTATAATAAAAAAGATAAAAATTTTAGGAATAAACTTAACAAAAAATGATCCAAAATTATATGAAGAAAACTGAAAGACATGGGCTTCCATGGTGGCGCAGTGGTTGAGAGTCCGCCTGCCAATGAAGGGGACGTGGGTTCGTGCCCAGTCCGGGAAGATCCCACATGCCGCGGAGCGGCTGGGCCCGTGAGACATGGCTGCTGAGCCTGCGTGTCCGGAGCCTGTGCTCCACAACGGGAGGGGCCGCAGCGGTGAGAGGCCCGCGTAACGCAAAAAAAAAAACAAAACTGAAAGACATAAAGGTAGACTTGAACAAATAGAAAGACATCCCTCACTCTTGGTTAGGATGTCTCAACATCAGAGATGTCAATTCTCCCTAGATTAATTTATGAATTTACTGAGATACCAATAAAAACAATCCAGAAATAGATCTAGCCTCATATAAAAATATGGTATATGATAAAGATAGCATCTCATATCACTTAAGTGAAGACAGTCTTTTTCATTAATAGTGTTGGGACAACTGGATGGTCAGTTGGAAAAGACTAAATTAGATCTACTCCTCACACCACCCACAGGAACAAACTCCAAATGGATAAGACAGCTGAACCTAAAAAATAAAACTATACTAGCACCCAAAGAAAACATGAGTTAATTCTTCTCTCACCTTGATATAGGTAAAGGCTTTGTAATTATGACTCAAAATTCAGTGGTAATAAAAGTAAAATTTGATAAATTTTACTACATAAAAATTTTTATAAATTTTGTATAACAACAAAAAAACAACAGTAAACAAATCAAATGATAAACTTGAAAAAAGTATTCACAATACATGTCACAATAAAAAAAATCTCACATTTATAATGAACACTTAAAGATTTGGGGGGAAAAGACCAAAAATCCTATAGAAAAATGGGAAGAAGATATAAACACACTTAACAGAGATATAAAGATGGCCCTTAAATATTTGAAAACATATCCAACTTCACTCATAATAGGGCAAATGTAAATTAAAACTACAGTAAGAAACAAATTCTCACTCATCAGATCAGTGCAAATTTTAAAGCTGACCATTAACAAAGATTCTCCCCTTGACCAAACTCTAGCCGGCTCCCTGAGCCCTCTCCTTCAATAGTCCTCAATCTTGACCTACAAAGAATTGAACAAGACACTAATGTAGTTTCTAGCAGCTCACGGCCACAACTCTAGGATGACCCTAGAACCCCTTAAAGTGCTTGCCTGAGAAAAGTCAAGGCTGCCAAAAGAATATATTGTTTGTTCCAGCTAAAACCTGAAGATAGGGCCCCTGTCTCCCAGTCTCTGAGGGAGAAGGTGGGAGCCTAATCCAGATGGGTTTCACATGAACCAAGCCCCCTTTTTTTTTTTTGTAATTTTTCACTTCCTTGCTTCTTCTGAGCCCCTGCTCATCCCCCTTCCTAGTCCCTCTTTCTCCCTTTACAATGCCCAGTGACGCCTGTACAAATGGAAGCTGAGTTCAGTTCACAATGGATTCTTCTCCCCATTACAACAGTATATTACTGATTGAAATCTGTCCATACCACTTTAGTGTCCAGTTTTGTTTATCTTTGATACCATATATACTCTGTTGGCAAGGCTGTGAACAAAAAAAACAGGAACTCTCATCCACTGCTGGTGGGAACGCAAAACGATACAATCCTCTGGAAATGAATTTGACATTATCTAACAAAACCACACTGTCTAACAAAACTACATGTGTATTTTCCCTTTGACCCAGCAATCTCACTTCTAGGAATTTATCCTGAAGGTGTACTTCAAACAATGTAAAAACACATATGCACAAGGTTATTCATTGAAGGATTATCTGTAACTGCAAAATACTGGAATCTATCTAAATGTCCAAACACAGGAGATCAGCTGGATAAACTTCACACACACAAAAGAGCACTTTGCAACTGTGAAAAATAATGATAAGCAGACATATACATTTTAAAAAATTTTTAAATAAAAAATTTTCCCTTTCATATGATACATATACATGTGAGAAAGGGAAAAGTTTTTATATATATATGTATGTCATAAGAAATAGAAAAAAAATTAATGATATATTTGCCTATCATCAAAAAAATAAACACAGTGAATATAAAGAAGAAAACACTGAAGTCAGTTACCTGTAAGAGGTGGCGTGGGGAATAAAAATGGAAGGAACACAGGAGGGAGTGACACTTCTGAGAATACCGAATTGGCTATGGGTACCTATTTGCAGAAAAATTAGAATAGCTATCCAGATTTACACATGGCTTGCAGAGATCAACACAAATATTTCTGCATATTTATGCCATAATTTGGGGTAACTTTTTATGTCGACTTTCCCTGTTTACTATTATAATTACTACCTTTACAATGAACCAGTCTTGCTTTTTTCCTTGGTTTATTTTTACCACATCATTACAACTGACATAGCTCTCATACCACACACATGTAATGAAAACCGATAATGATGCACAAGGTCAGGAAAAAGCTAAAAGCAGAGGACAAAGAAAAGCAAAAATCACAAAAACATTCTGGGCTGCAACTCAAAAATCATTCACCGGAATAAAGGTACTGTTCTACAAACTTTCATAAACTCAACTTTGCATAAATTTGTGTTTATATTATGCAAATAAATTTAATCTAATTATATCCCAACATATCTTTCTGACAGATAAAAGGAAGGCAGTGTTAGTCTTACTTTTCCCAAAGAAAAATTATAACTATACAAATAATTGTGCTATAGCCCATCAATTAACTTTTATAATACTTGCCACAGTTTAACAAACCAGAAAATTGAAACTTGGAACTACTACCTTCTATTCTCCACCCAACCACTGTCTAGCTATATCATTTGCCTATTTATTCAAGGAAAAGGAGGTTCTTTACGGTGTTAACTCTTGACTATTTGCTAAACTTTAATGGGTTTGGATGAGAGTATACACACAGAAATGTTTATAGCAAATTTTTTTCAGAAAACGTTGAAATTATTAAGTGAAATTATACCAAGCTTTTTCTCACCAAACTTACTCAAGTGTAAATAATTCACAAATCTAGCTAGGCCAGTGCCCACGGCTAAAAGTCTCCCAAACTTATCTTCAAGTATGTTCATATGTACAAACATAAGACTATGATGTACTGAGCAAGATGATTCTTACCTAAATTTATATTCTAAAATAGAAACAAATGTATAGATTCATTACACTAAATACACAGAAAGTAAATAGTTTACGGAAAAAGGCAAGGTGGGATAGATATATAAATATAGTTTTTAATAGATTTAAGCCAAAATGTGTTCATCTCTGTACTTGAAGACTATGCTGACAATAAGAGTCATTTCATGCAAATCAAAACTACAATGAGATATCATCTCACACCAGTCAGAATGGTCATCATCAAAAAATCTAGAAACAATAAATGCTGAAGAGGGTGTGGAGAAAAGGCAACACTCTTGCACGGCTGGTGGGAATGTGAATTGGTACAGCCACTATGGAGAACAGTATGGAGGTTCCTTAAAAAACTACAAATAGAACTACCATATGACCCAGCAATCCCACTATGGGGCATATACCCTGAGAAAACCATAATTCAAAAAGAGTCATGTACCAAAATGTTCATTGCAGCTCTATTTACAATAGCCCGGAGATGGAAACAACCTAAGTGCCCATCATCGGATGAATGGATAAAGAAGATGTGGCACATATATACAATGGAATATTACTCAGCCATAAAAAGAAACGAAATTGAGCTATTTGTAATGAGGTGGATAGACCTAGAGTCTGTCATACAAAGTAAGTCAGAAAGAGAAAAACAAATACCGTATGCTAACACATATATATGGAATTTAAGAAAAACAAAATGTCATGAAGAACCCTAGCGGTAAGACAGGAATAAAGACACAGACCTACTAGAGAATGGACTTGAGGATATGGGGAGGGGGAAGGGTAAGCTGTGACAAAGAGAATGGACTACTAGAGAAAGGACTTGAGGATATGGGGAGGGGGAAGGGTAAGCTGTGACAAAGCGAGAGAGAGGCATGGACATATATACACTACCAAACGTAAGGTAGATAGCTAGTGGGAAGCAGCCGCATAGCACAGGGAGATCAGCTCTGTGCTTTGTGACCGCCTGGAGGGGTGGGATAGGGAGGGTGGGAGGGAGGGAGACGCAAGAGGGAAGAGATATGGCAACATATGTGTATGTATAACTGATTCACTTTGTTATAAAGCAGAAACTAACACACCATTGTAAAGCAATTATACTCCAATAAAGATGTAAAAAAAAAAGAGTCATTTCATTTAAAGTTGGACTCCAGAAACCACTTTCCCCTATACTGTGCAATCAACTAGTGTCAATTCTCAAAGCAACAAATGCTTCTGATGCCTTTAATACCTTATCACTAAAATCATTCATAACTAGTGCTCTCTCGTTAATTTATAAAAATCACCTCCAAATTTCAAATAGAGAAACTTATTACACAGACATGTGTGAACCATAACTATAACAAGACAGATTCAAAGAAACCAACAAATATGTAAATAATTGTATAAGTAGTCAAAAAATAAAAGGCAGGCCAAGAAGAGAATCTGAGTTTCTGAATTACAACTTCCACTTAGACATCAATCCTTCTTCACACCAGCAGAGCATAACAGAAAGAGAACTAGACAAGAAATTGGAAGCCCTGCATCCCAGCCAGCACCAATTCTACAACTTACCAGTCACATGCCCTTAGATAGTAAACCACTCTGGGTATCTTAGGTTCACCTTTCATGAAACAGTGTTAGAGATTCCTGGATCTGCTACCTCTTCATTGGTTTAATCCATTCACTTATTACTAGATACCTAACACTGAAACTCAGTTCGAGTCCCAATTAATGGGTGATTCATTTAGTATAAAACCAGGAATACCAAGGCAGAGGAGTGCCATATTGCAATTCCAGTTCAATGTTCTTACCACATAGCAATGATAGCAACGGAAGCCTTGAATTAAGCAATTTAGAAAATATTCACACAGTGAGACACCCCAAAGAACTAAATAGCATGTCTTAAAATTTTTTTAAGAATATATGGAAAATAGAGGGCTTCCCTGGTGGCGCAGTGGTTGGGAGTCCACCGGCCGATGCAGGGGACGCGGGTTCGTGCCCCGGTCTGGGAAGATCCCACATGCGGCAGAGCGGCTGCGCCCAGGGACCATGGCCGCTGGGCCCGCGTGTCCGGAGCCTGTTGCTCCGCGGCGGGAGAGGCCACAGTGGTGAGAGGCCTGCGTACCGCAAAAAAAAAAAAAAAAAAGAATATATGGGAAATAGAAATTTACTTATCAAACATTTCTCTGTGTTCCAGAGCTATTTTCCACTTCCATTCTAAAGCTAGTAGTACCAATTTATTCAGGAAAGGTTGAGAGGTGAAAAGAAGAGAGGAAAAAGGTGTAGTATTTCAGAACTATCAAAGATCATGCAGAAAAGGAGGAATATTTTAAGTAACCTAGTTTTTTTTTTTTTTTTTGTAACTCACAACCTCCATACAGATAACATACATGTCTAGTAACCAGTGATCACAGGTAACAAATATCCTGGGGGGTCAGGATTTAGAGAAGATTCACAAATCCAGATGTTACAATGCAAAAAGCTCAACACAGCATTACAACTAACCTTCACTATTCAAACATCAAAAGTCACTCCTTAATCAAATCTTGATTAACACTTTCACAGAATCCACAGATCTGATTTCCAATCTCATCACTATCAGTTAAGAGTAAAACTTTGTACCTCCCATCTCTCCTATTAACCATCCCAACCAACCTACCTGGTCAAAATTAAAATCATGAAGTTAGCTTGTTAAAACCAGCAACATCTCAGCCTTAATTATAAATAATAAATTTAATAAGAATCTAGAGGCCATTTTCACAGAACAGTGTAAATCCAGAAATGAATATATGCAGCCTTTTCAAACCTGAAGCACACAATGAAAAAAATGTCACCTTTTGAAAGTTGCTTCGGTGCAAAGTGGTAAATATGGAAAAAAGAGGCCGCTAAATTTAGCCTTTTAGTTCACATTAATTTACTTTTATACCCATCAGAAATCTCTATTACCAATTACCTCCAAAAATTTCAGGAAGATGATTTTTTTATATTAAAACATCAAAATAAAAATTCTTAGGAGTATCCTTAAAGTATTATTATGCTCTTGTTTCACTTTGATTTATCACTCTAATCACATCCTGACAAACGTAAAGGGAGCAGATGTTTGGCATCCTCACAGAGATTTAAAACTCGTAGTGCTGCCATCCCCACCCCCATCCAAACACACAAACACACACACACACACACACACACACACACACACTCACTAATAGATGGATTTCAAAGAAAACAACAAAGGCTTATCAGCATCTTTAGATGAATGCTATTAGCACAGTGAGCTCACATCACCAGAAGCTGCTGGAAAGGACTACTGTTTAGCTGGGAGGTTTCTGGAAATATGTTGCAGGTCAAAACAGCACTAGGCCCAGGGAGCTAAAAATATCTCTGGGAAGGCTGAACTCTGGACCTAAATAAGTGGCTGGGCCAAGCAATTACAAGATCTCTCCAACCTCTAATTACTTCTGCAAGGACCAAGCTGTACAAAATATGAATAGCTTAGGTACTTTCTAATCATTGGAAATTAGAGTGGTGCTCAGTATAGTGAACTGGATGGCACATATTTGGGCATGGGTCCCAACTCTGTGACTTACTTGGTCATGACTCCAGCATTTCACTTCATATATTAATGCCAAGGGATAAAGCAAATAACCTAGAGTCTCTCTGAAGCTTTAAAAACTATGACTCTCCATAGGTAAAATATGCATATGCTATAGCAAAACTTTCCTTATACTAAACTAGATTCATTCATAATTTAAAAACATGAAGTCCAAGCCACAACAATCAGAGAAGAAAAAGAAATAAAAGGAATCCAAGTCAGAAAACAAGAAGTAAAACTGTCACTGTTTGCAGATGACATGATACTACACATAAAAAAATCATAAAGATGCCACCAGACAACTACTGGTGCTGGTCAATGAATTTGGTAAAGCTGTAGGATACAAAATTAATGCATGAAAGCTCTTGCATTCTTACACACTAACAACGAAAGATCAGAAAGAGAAATTAAGGAAACAATTCCATTTATCAGTACAACAAAAAGAATAAAATACCTAGGAATAAACCTACCTAAGGAGGCAAAAGACCTGTATGCAGAAAACTGTAAGATAATGATGAAAGAAATCAAAGACGACACAAAGATGGAGAGATAAACCATGTTCTTAGACTGGAAGAATCAATATTGTGAAAATGACTAAAATACCCAAAGCAAGCTACAGATTCAATGCAATCCCTACCAAATTACCAATGGCACTTTTCACAGAATTAGAATAAAATTTTTTTTAATTTTTATGGAAACACAAAAGACCCTGAAGAGCCAAAGCAATCTTGAGAAAGAAAAACAGAACTGGAGGAATCAGGCTGCCTGACTCCAGACTAAACTACAAAGCTACAAAGTAATCAAGACAGTATGTATGGTACTGGCACAAAAACAGAAATATAGATCAATGAAACAGGATAGAAAGCCCAGAGATAAACCCACGCACCTATGGTCAACTAACCTAAGACAAAGGAGGCAAGGATATACAATGGAGAAAAGACAGTCTCTTCAATAAGTGGTGCTGGGAAAACTGGACAGCTACATGTAAAAGAATGAAATCAGAACATTTCCTAACACCATACACAAAAATAATCTCAAAATGGATTAGAGACCTAAATGTAAGGCCAGACACTATAAAACTCTTAGAGGAAAACATAGGCAGAACACTATATGACATAAATCACAGCAAGATCCTTTTTGACCTCCTAGAGAAATGGAATTAAAAACAAAACTAAACAAATGGGACCTAATGAAACTTCAAAGCTTTTGCACAGCAAAGGAAACCATAAACAAGACGAAAAGACAACCCTCAAAATGGGAGAACATATTTGCAAACAAACCAACGGACAAAGGATTAATCTCCAAAATATATAAACAGTTCATGCAGCTCAATATTTAAAAAACAACCCAATCCAAAAATGGGCAGAAGACCTAAATAGACATTTCTCCAAAGAAGACCAACAGATGGCCAAGAAGCACATGAAAAGCTGCTCAACATCACTAATTATTAGAGAAATGCAAATCAAAACTACGATGAGGTATCACCTCACACCAGTCAGAATGGCCATCATCAAAAAATCTACAAACGCCAAATGCTGGAGAGGGTGTGGAGAAAAGGGAACCCTCTTGCACTGTTGGTGGGAATGTAAATTGATACAGCCACTGTGGAGAACAGTATGGAGGTTCCTTAAAAAACTAAAAATAGAACTACCATACAACACAGCAATCCCACTCCTGAGCATATACCCAGAAAAAACTGTAATTCCAAAAGATACACGCACCCCATGTTCACTGCAGCACTATTTACAATAGCCAGGACATGGAAGCAACCTAAATGACCAAAAACAGAGGAATGGATAAAGAAGATGTGGTACGTATATACACTGGAATATTACTCAGCCATAAAAAGGAACAAAATTGTGCCATTTGCAGAGACATGGATAGACCTAGAGTCTGTCATACAGAGTTAAGTCAGTCAGAAAGAGAAAAACAAATATTGTATATTAACACATATATGTGGAATCTAGAAAAATGGTACAAATGAACCTATTTGCAAAGCTGAAATGGAGACACAGACGTAGAGAACAAATGTATGGACACCAAGGGGGGATATGGGGAGTGGGATGAACTGGGAGATTGGGACTGACATATATACACTACTATGTATAAAATAGATAACTAATGAGAACAGACTGTATAGCACAGGGAACTCTACTCAGTGCTCTGTGGTGACCTTAATGGAAAGGAAATCCAAAAAAGAGGGGATATATGTATACATATAGTTGATTCACTTTGTTGTACAGCAGAAACTAACACAACATTGTAAAAAACAAAACAAAACAAAAAACACAACAACACAAACATCTTGGTGAAAAAAGTCATTCTCATCTCCCAGGCATTTTATCATTAATACTAAATATGTATTTACACATGAAGACATATGTAATATGTATGGTATGAATGATGCCAACTTGGAACTAAGTAACTAGTACCCTCTAAATTGTGAAATACACAGAAGGGGGCTCCTTTACTACCATCCTCAGTTTTGTCTAATTGCTGCTAAATGGCCTTAATCAAATGGAAAGCTTAATACTATAAAACAAGCAAAGCTTGTGTTATCAGAATATATAATTTATCTTTCAAAGTTTCAAGTAATAAAATGCTGTGAAACCCTATGCTAAGATTATCACCAAAAATGGGCAGTATTTAAATGTAAAAAGACCAACTAAGAATATGGTTTCTTGGCAGGTTTTGAGAATGGCTTTTTACCAGTAAATTATTTTGTTTCTGCTGGTAGCTGTGTACCACGTGTTAAAAATAGGTTGGCTCTTTAACATTTACCCCCATCCTACACACACACACACACACACACACACACACACACACACACAAAATCACCCAGCAGTCTAAGTTACATTGATAGTTTTAAGGGTTCATAGACTTGGACATCACACCTGAGCCAGTTTCAAGTGACTAGAAAACCCCTGCACTTCCAGCCAAGAGAGGGAAAGCTGGTTACTCAGATAACAGCAGCCCAAAGCATGTTCTCCATAGGCACTCATTAGTTCCAGCGTATGGCAGAAACCACCAAATCATCATACTTGGTTGAATCCAGTTAAACCAAGCCAGACAACCTACTGTTCCTTTCACTTGCCCTATGCTCTTCTTTCATGCCATTGCTCAGGATATTTCCTCTGTATCCCTGTACTCAGCCACATACATCGTGCTTCTTGAAATCCAAAACCAACTCAAAACTTGCAGGCTCCTCTTTTGCCTCCTTAAACCCTTAAAGAACTGTATTGATCCCATTGACACTACTGTATATGTTGTTTGAACTTTTCTTATTCTACCTCTGATCATAATTAGTATGACCTTACTAGGTTTCAAACTCTTTATAACCATATTTACCCTTGCTGAGCTGAACCCATTACTTGACTGATTAACAAAAGCTGGGTAGTGACAAGGGAAACTGGTTTACACTAAGTCAGAGCACTAAGAAAGTGGAATCTTGCATCTTCTACCAGCATCCATGAAACAGTAACAGGCTAGCTTGTTAATCTGCAAGTAGGATAAAATTTCAGACCCTTCACAGTTCTTGACAATCCAAAGAGTAAATGGCAGGGAAAAAGGAAGAGACGGATAAACTTTCCTTATCTTTTCATCATTAAGTTTTGAATATTTAAAATTACCAAAACTTATTTTTTATTTTACCTTAAATATTTAGAAACCAATATATAACTCTTATATTAAAAAAATATAGGGGCTTCCCTGGTGGCGCAGTGTTTGACAGTCCGCCTGCCAATGCAGGGGACACGGGTTCAAGCCCTGGTCTGGGAAGATCCCACATGCCGCGGAGCAACTAGGCCCGTGAGCCACAACTACTGAGCCTGCGCACCTGGAGCCTGTGCTCCGCAACAAGAGAGGCCACGATAGTGAGAGGCCCGCGCACCGCGATGAAGAGTGGCCCCCGCTTGCCACAGCTAGAGTAAGCCCTCGCACAGAAACGAAGACCCAACACAGCCATAAATTAATTAATTAATTAATTAAAAAAATATATATATAACTCATATAAAAAATTAGCTGGGTGCTACTATATAAGTGGTAAGAATGTGACATCTGAATTCTTAGAGTATTTTAAAACTGATCTGATAAAGCAATCAAGTAAATAGCATTATTCCTCCAACTGAAAAGGTTTCTCTAGTAAGAAAGGAAAGGTCCACTCACCTATCCAACCAAATCAACCAAATTAACCTCAACAATCAATTAAATGTCCCTGTTTAATTTCCTTCACATGCTAAATATGCTTGAGTGACAAGCTACATAAATTAGTATTGATATGCTACCTTCTGGTATCTGACAATTAAGCTATTAAATATAAAATACTCAGCATTCATGTGCACAGGAAAAAGGATAAAAGCAGACACTACTGATGAGGAGCATAATTTGAAACACACTTTCTAGAGGGCAATTTTGGAAATATAAACCAAAGCCTTTGGCAATGCAATTTTATTTTTCATTATTTATCCTAAAGAAATAATTAATGATGTGTGCAAAGATTTAGCTTTAAAAATATTTACTACAGGGCTTCCCTGATGGTGCAGTGGTTGAGAGTCCGCCGGCCGATGCAGGGGACACGGGTTCGTGCCCCGGCCTGGGAAGATCCCACATGCCGCGGAGCGGCTGAGCCCATGAGCCATGGCCGCTGAGCCTGCGCATCCGGAGCCTGTTCTCCGCAACGGGAGAGGCCACAACAGTGAGAGGCCCGTGTACCGCAAAAAAAAAAAAAAAGAAAAAAAAAAAAGAAAAAAAATTTTACTACAGTGTTATTTATATTATTTCCAACTTTTGTCATTATGATCATCAAAGAATAAGAAACTGGTTAATTAATCCACAGGATCTCTTACAATGAAGTACTGTCAAGCCACTAAAAGGTATGTGCATAGCATATTTACTGAAATGAAAAATTGTTTATAAAGCAGCAAGTGGAAAAAAATGTTCTAAATCTCTGTGTACAGCATAATCCTACTTTAAAAAGCTATTTGCTTATATACACATTAAAAGAACCAGCTCTGCATACAGAAATATTATTTTTTATTTTCTTCCTTTGCTTATCTGTATTTTCCTACAATCAATGTTTTAGGTGTATAATTTAAAATACATGTATTTTAAGAGTAAATATATTAATTAATGATTGCTGAATCTGAGCGACTACTTATATAATCAGTATTCTAACTCCATAAAGACTGTGAGTGATATAAAAACATATAAAGAGACTAGTTTAAGAAGTCAGAAAACAGAAAAAGGGTAAGGAGGCAGTTAATTCTACAGAAAACCCAAAACAAGATGGTTACTACAATGAACATTAAATTTAGCACTGAAATTCCTGGCAGTTTATCATCATAGAGAGTTTGTATACTCTCATACTATTTGATAAGAGAAAATATATTAATTCTTCACAACAGAAAGTGCCCTGAGAATTTAAGAACAGAAATAGCTTTTTGTCTCAAAAGAGGAAATTTCTCTAGGCTCTTATATGAACATCAAAATAAACTATACCTTCAACAGAGATCTTACTAAAAATATTTATTGACCCTCAAACTGCCACTGAATTACAATTCAATATCAAGAGGTAGTATTTATAAGCATCAAAAATTTAAAAACTAGAAGAATGGAACATTTGATGAGCCTTTAGTTGGTCTTTCTATGATGTATGCATGTAAAAAACCTGTAAAAGTACATGGCATGGAAAAAGTGCTCAATGTTGGTTTTCTTTCCCTCTCACTTAATCAAATCTGAAAATTGATTAAGTCAACACCGCACAAGTTAGAGACGAAGAGGTCAATCCAATATACTTAAGAAACATTTACTAAACACCTCCAAAGGTGCCGAAAGGAGAAAATACATATTGAAATTATTTCAGAAAGCTTTTTCTAAAAGAAACATTACATTTTCCCCCAAAGTATTATTACATTAACAAGTTCATTTCAAAAACAGAACTCAGGGGCTTCCCTGGTGGCGCAGTGGTTGAGAGTCCGCCTGCCGATGCAGGGGGCACGGGTTCGTGCCCGGGGCCAGGAGGATCCCGCGTGCCGCGGAGCGGCTGGGCCCGTCGGCCGTGGCCACTGAGCCTGCGCGTCCGGGGCCTGTGCTCCGCGGTGGGAGAGGCCACGGCAGTGAGAGGCCCGCGTGCCGCAAAAAAAAAAAAAAAAAAAAAAAAAAAAAAAAAAAAACCAGAACTCAAAACTCATTAAAAGCATTTCGAAATGAACAGTTGAAAAATGGTTGAGAACACTGCAGCCAGCTTAGCCAGCTCTATTATCATAAAATTAATCAACAGTATCCTAATTAACATCTTGAAATAAGCTCCCAAGGGAAACCCATCAGCCTGCCAAAAAAAAAGTTAAAAAAACTTTTTTTTTTTTAAAAACCGATGCATACTTCATAAACTTTCAAAAAACCTACAAAATGTTTCTCTACAAGGTCACTAAATAAAGAGCTTCCACTTGGTGTCTTTAAATCTCTCCACAAACTGGTGTGAACATGTAGGGTACATCAATGTATTGATAAACGCAATCACAAAGAGGCTTTTTAATCAGATAAAATAACCACTATGCCCCTTTACATTGGCCCTTGCCAGAAATGAGATTTAATTCTCATTTGCAACTTTTGCTTCTAAGGAGTAGTCCTTTATTTGTGCTTCAAGATAATGTACATATTTTTTAAAAGAGCCTAAATTACTGATCTAAAAACTCTTAAGTCAATACATTCAAGAAAAAACAGGAAACTAGACAAAGATAAACTATAAAAAGAAAAATTGTGCCTTTAATTAAATCACTTAGAAATTACAGTTTAGTAAAGAAAGTACATTCAGTTACAAAATGACTTCAAAAAGTTCAAAGTCAACTAAACTTTTAAACTTAGAGCAACGGTGACAGAACACAAATGGCAGACACTTCATAATGGGACAGTATGCTGCTGGCCTTAAGAACGCTGAAGTTCTCTGTTTACCAGAGAAAATAAAAAACAGAACACTAATTTTGCCCCAGGTTTCTTTGTAAAGGAATGTCCAAAAAGATGGTAAAAAAAAGGAGTTCAATTTCATTCTAGCCCATTTAGTAATAGACTGACATCTGTGAGTGGTTTAAAACAATACTGTGGGGCTTCCCTGGTGGCACAGTGGTTAAGAATCTGCCTGCCAGTGCAGGGAACATGGGTTCAAGCCCTGGTCCAGGAAGATCCCACATGCCACAGAGCAACTAAGCCCATGTGCCTCAACTACTGAGCCTACGCTCTAGAGCCCGCGAGCCACAACTACTGAAGCCCGCGTGCCTAGAGCCCGTGCTCCGCAACAAGAGAAGCCACTGCAATGTGAAGCCCGCACACCGCAACAAAGAGTAGCCCCCGCTCGCTGCAACTAGAGTAAGCCCACGCGCAGCAACGAAGACCCAACACAGCCAAAAATAAATTTATATTAAAAAAAAATTGATAAAATACTGTGAATAAGAACAAGCAGATGATTATCTCTTTTCATTTCCAATCTCTTTCCATTTAAAGGAAACAAAATGTTCCCCTGTTTACAGAAACACTATCCCTCTATCAACTCTGATCAGTATACTATTTCATTTATTTCAATTTTTTTTTTTTTTTTTTTTAGCTTCTGTGATTATTACTCATAACCATTATCACTGTTGTCAAGTGCTCAGCAAACGGACAGAAAGGCTACTATTACCAGACCCTGTGCTGAGCAGAAGGGATCAACAGTAAGATCCGTGGCCACATTCCATAAGGCAGAGGGCCTGGTCTTTTCAAAAATGGGATGCCATGAAAAATATAAGAAGGGGAAGTGATTGTCTAAAATAAAAGACATGGACATATATACACACCAAATGTAAAATAGATAGCTAGTGGGAAGCAGCCGCATAGCACAGGTAGATCAGCTCTGTGCTTTGTGACCACCTAGAGGGGTGGGATAGGGAGGGTGGGAGGGAGACTCGAGAGGGAGGAGATATGGGGATATATGTATATGTATAGCTGATTCAGTTTGTTATACAGCAGAAACTAACACACCATTGTGAAGCAATTATACTCCAATAAAGATGTTAAAAAAGAATAAAAAGAATAAAAATAAAAGAGCTAAACTGATACAAACTACCATATATAAAATAAACAACAAGGTTCTACTGTACAGCACAGGGAACTATATTCAATAGCCTGTGATAAACCACAATGGGAAAAAATACGAAAAAGAACATATATACATATAACTGAATCACTTCTCTGTGCAGCAGAAATTTTAAATCAACTATACTTCAACACAAAATTTTAAATCACTTATTTCAATTTTTAACGTTATATTTAAACTTTTATCTATGATTAAGGACTTCCTTCAAAATACTGCTACTATACAGAGAAAACCAACTGCCCAAATGCCTCGGCTCTTCCTTCTCACTTCCAAAATCTGCCAGTCAACACCATGCACATATATCCTGAGGGCTCTGTTGTTTCTTTCTTACCTGACATTCGGTTGCCACATATGCTCCTACACCAGTATTTCATCAATAATTATTATCAGTTAATTTTAATTAGGGCAAAAATGATTCCCAATTGCCATATATTGAAAAATTAAGAACTGTACATCCTAATACAAGGCTCCTTCACAAATCACCTCACTTGCCTGAGTTATGCCATTCCAGATCCTTGATATGTGTTCTCACCAGGAAAACATATTTAAGTTTCCTTCCATCAGCTTATTGATTGAACATCTAAGGCTTCCTTCCATTTTTCCTCTACTGAGCTAACCACTTTAATTTACAGAACTCAGTTACTAAAAGTCCACATCTTTTCATCAAACTAAATAAATAAATCTGATATGAGATAACCTCTTCCTAATCTTACCTGGTTTAAATAGGTCAAATATAACTCAATATTATAAAACAAATTAAAACCTACTTAGGCTTATAAGAGATATTCACATCCCTGTCTGCCAGTAACAGCACTGACTTAAATACTTCCAAGAAGCCGGAGGTAATTTCTAAACGTCCTTAATTTTTTATCAAGAATAGTGCCAAAGAAAGTGGGCCACCTTAAAATGCATCATATTCTTCATCTCATTATTCAGCTCCTCTAAGTCTGTTCTTTCAACATTAAAGAACCTATCATACCTAATTCTGTTAATAAGTATCAAACAGAATTCATGCTTTACCAGGCTTCCTTTAAAAGCAAATAGCACCCCCATTCTCCTAGAGGTTCATCATTCTCTTTCCCTCACACTACATCAATCCATCAGCAAGAACAATTCGAAAGGAGAACCCAACTCAGTTCACTTCACACCTGTGGATTATATTACCTACAGACCTATGTTTCTTAAAGCATGAAAAAGAAAAATTGGTTACAGATGCTGACAGAAGCAACATTTATACACATGAAAAGACTGATTCAAAGTATGTAAGGAAAATCAGCAAAGATGATTGCTTAAAAGCACCCTAGATGCTCACAGAAGAGAGTTAAGACCCTGAGACAGAGGGGTACAAGAAGCTATAAGAGGGGAGAGAGTCCATTTAGAAGCAACCGCACTCCACAAATCTGTACCATCTCATCAACCTTTACTCTTTATGTGACTGAATCTTCCAGTTTCTCTATGAGGAAAAGAATAATATGGGAGAAAAACTGTTTGCAAACACATCTTCAAATAGTAGGCTCTAAAATAAATGAAATATAAACTTAAAAACTAAAATAGATATAAACAATAATTAAGTTATGACATACCGTACAGAGATCCTTATATTGCAGCTTTTGGAATTTTGTATCTGTGTTTCCTGCACATAGTTCCACATAACCAAGAACAACTTGAAACACAGTATTATGAATGGCTTGGGTGAAGTGCATATGAAGTTGATCCATTGCTGTCTATGGAAAGAAAAAACATACAACATAATCTCATATTATTAAAATAAATTTCAACAGATTTTAAAAACACAGGAAAAAATCTTTACCAATTTTAGCTATAGCACGAATAACTATTATACACAGAATTATAAGTGTTGATTATTTGCAAATAAGCCTGCAAATAACCAAAACATCATACCACTAAAGATAAACCTGAATTATGAACACTGCTCTTTTGCTCTGTATTTATCACTGGTACCCATCCTACCTTTTCCCAAACATGTCATGCATAATCACACCTTTGGATGCCTTCTGCCATCATTCCTTTACATTGTTCAGGATACTCAATGGTCATCTTCTCCGAGAAGCCTTTCCTGACTATCCTATATAAATCAGTACTTTGCACCACTCTATCCACTTACACTGATTTATTTCTTTGATGTTTGTCTCCCTCCCTAGAAGGTAAGATACATGAGGGCCTATATCCAGGTGCCTGGAGCAATGCATATAGTAGGTACCCATAAATATTTAATGAGTAAAAGAATTCATCTAACGGGGGAAATCAGAAGTTATAGTTGTATTTTCAAAGGTCTTTAAACATGTCCCTCGAAATTACCAAATGTCTTCCTTCTAGTATTTTTCCCTAGGTATACCTTCAGATATAAAAACTAATAAAGTACAATAAATAACCAAACTTCTTTATTCTTATTATAAAATGTAAATAGAGTTTAAATAGTTTGGTAAAGTCTTCAATTTCCTTCTAAGACAAGAGACCATTTAAGGGAAGAAAACATTTACACCTATCATGTTTGGATGTTCTCTAGAAAAATGTATAATCCTATATTTGCAGAAGATATAATTAATTTTCAAACTGTGGCCTCTACTTCAAATTTTTCAAGGAAGCCCTTGAGAAGTAAGAGTATGTAAAACCATGCATCATGGGAGCAGTGAGGACATTCTGAGGATAATAGAATCCTTTGAAAAATCTGATAAATGCAACGGACCTGTTTTACAACAAATGTACACAATGCACAAAAGTTTACACACCACTTTGAGGGAGTCATGATGGCTCATCTAGGAACCATGAGGCTCCAAATTTAGAAGTTCTTATTCGGGACCAAGAGTTGAGGTAAAAAAGACTACAATTCTCTCCCACTGAATTATATCATAATATACTTTTTAAAAAACCTACATAGAATGGTGAAAATATTAAACTTGAGAAACACTTCATAGTTTAAAACAGACTTCTGTAATTTTTTTTTTTTTTTTTTTTTTTTTTTGCGGTACGCGGGCCTCTCACTGTTGTGGTCTCTCCCGTTGCGGAGCACAGGCTCCGGACGCACAGGCTCAGCGGCCACGGCTCAAGGGCCCAGCCGCTCCGCGGCATGTGGGATCTTCCCGGACCGGGGCACGAACCCGCGTACCCTGCATCGGCAGGCGGACTCTCAACCACTGCGCCACCAGGGAAGCCCCTGTAATGTTTTCACACTACACACACTCTGAGCCTATGAGATCATGTTATTATTGTTAATACAACATAAAAATTTACTTTGTTAAATGAAACTTTTTAAGCACTCTATATTAATAATAATATTCAAACTTAAGCAATCATGAAGATCAACAGATTCCTGATTAAGAAAAAAGAAAACATCCTTTCAAAACTAACCTGTGTTTTTCCAAGAAGTCGATAAGCTTGTTGAACCTTGGTATAATGGTTAATGTCAAAATTCTTGCAGATTTTGGACAGAGCAACATCCAACTGTTCCTGTATAATTAAAAGAGGAGGCAAGAGGTGGTTAAGGAATTATATTTTCAAGGTAGTGAGAAGAAAATATTAAGTAAAACTAATTTCTCACTTTTAACTAATATCTAAACACATTTACTATTACACTGGATTTAATAGTCAAAAACAAATTTAAATAAAAATATAAATAAATTATAATTCTTATTACCAGCTATACTCAAGTTTATTGAGATGTTATTAATATATGAGTTTTTTAAAAAAACATGCCTAGTGTTTCAAGGGACACAAAATAATTATCATAGTCTCTAAAGGAATTTTAGTTTTTAATTTTACTTAACTATGTTTCCTCAAGCATCTGCTAAAATCTTACAATCATATGAACTGAGTTTGTAGGACTACTGAAAAATAAAACAATCCTTCTGTAAATCACTGAAAAGCAATGATAATTTTCAAGAAAACTACATTGACCTTAAAAGTACATACCTCAAGGTACTGCCCTTTCATATCTAACTGTACCAACTTTGTTTATGGGTTTCTATCTCAATGATTTCATTTTAAGATAAATATTATTCTGTACTTATACAGAAAATTATAAGAATGAAAGAAACTGAGCTTTGAAAGAAAGTCCTCATTAAAATTTTCACGTGATTATTTACTTAAGGGATTTTCAAAGCAGTTCTATTTATGTTTATCAAATAAACTGTCATTCTTACAATTAGGAAATAATTGCATTTATGATCAAAAACTACTTTCACAAAAGTCATTTGAAAGTCTACCCTCAACTTTTCTAAGTACTCTCATCAGGAAAACAATAAAATAAAGTATCAGAAGAAACCAAATAATTCTTATTAAGTTTATTTAAATGAACACTCTGCTTTGCAAAGATTCTGAGGAAAGAGATGAACTCTGAATAAATGTAGGAGGAAAAGGCTTTATGCTCACAATAACATAGCTTTTCCTTTCCAGTTTCTACATATTTGATGAATTATATGAGATATTATTATGAGGTTTAGGAATTTAGGAGGGTTATCATCAGCCAATAATCATTCTTAAATAAATAAACTCACTAAACTAAAAAGGAGTAGCAGTTGATAATCAAAAAATAATTAATACATGGTTAAGTATTTTGCCTATAGTTTACATGAGAACACACCTATGACTAACAGTTTAGGGATCTTGCTGGATATGGTAATATTTTCAAATACTCTTTTCAGATCCCACAATTCCTAAAGTATTATTGAGAGTACAAGTAAATTACCATTAACTTGACCATGCACAGATATTCCAAATGAAAAACACAAAGTATAGTGATGTAGAAACACTGATAATAACATGAAAGTCAAAACATAAGATGCATCTACGCTATTCAAAAACCTCTGAAAAGAAAAAGTCATTTAACTTAATATATATAATTCTTCTTACCTCAATTTGCTCTAAAGTATCTTGCAGCTTTGAATTCAGTTCACTATTAAATAAAACAGAATTAGGTGTGTCAATCTTTAAAAGAGACAAACTGAATAATTAAATGCACAGATCAATAGTATGAGCAGTAAGTTGTGCTGCTGATCCTACAGACAGTACAAAAAGGCAAGAAAAATAAATAAAAGGAAAAGAATTAGAAAGGAAGAAACAGAAGAGTCATCACTAGCAGCAACAGGATTGTGTGGGCAGAAAATCCTGAAGAATCTATAGATAAAACTAAGAATTTAAGAATTAAATACTGATAGCAAGTTTTAAAGATAATAAGTTTAATATAGATGAAAAGTAAAATGTCAAAAATAAAATTAATCCCTATATATTAGAAACAAAGAATTAGACAATGAAATTTTTAAAAATACAATTTCAAAAAACCAAATACCTGGGAATAAATCAAATAAAAAATATACAATACAAAGTACAGCTAAAATAAAGATGACAACTACATAGAGGTATATACCATGTAAACAGACTAAAACCTTCAATATTGTTGATATCAGTTCTCACCAAAACGATCTCTAATTCTAATCAAAATCCCAGAAGGGTTTTTAATGTAGAAACCGACAAGCCATTTCTAAAATTTATGTGGAAACTCAAAGGGCTAAGACCAGTCAAGAATACTGTGAAGAACAATGCTGTAAGACATACACTAAAATAGGTTAAGGCTTATTATAAAGTTACAGCAATAAGGAAGTGTGGTACTTATTATAAGGATACATAAACAGAACAACAGAACAGAATAAAAACAAAGGGTAAAAGCCTTAAACAGATACCTGACAAAGGAGATATCCCATTGGCCAATAAAACATATAAATATGTACTCCATCAGGCATTCAGGAAATGCAAATTAAAACTGCAATAAGACACTATAACAAATGACTGGAATGGCTAAAAATATTTTTAAAAAATTAAAAATGACATCAACAAATGTTGGCAAGGATGTAGAACAAAAGGAACACGCAATTCAATCCTGGAGGAAGGGAAAACTGATAGCACCTTTTGGGAAACAGTTAACACCTAAAACTCAACACACAAATACTCTATGTCCCAGAAGTCCTAGATATGTATCTTTCATAAGTGCATACACAGTCCTTGCAGCATTATTTGTAATAGGCAAAATGAAGCAACTCAATTGTCTGTGAACAATTAAATGGGTAAAGTGAGATATATTTATGATGAAATACTATAGCAATGAAAATATACTACCTGAATCTCAAAAACATAATATTGGACAAAAAGAAGTCAGTTTGTATAAATAGAATCATACAGTATGTACTTTTTAAAGTTCAAACAGGCAAAACTAACGTTAGTGACAGAAGCCAGGACACTGGTTACCTTGGGAAAATAATGACTGGAATGGGGCATGAAGGAAGTTTCTGGGGTATTAGAAATGTTCTAGTTCTGTTTCTGTTTCTGGGAGGTAATTACACAATTATGTTCACTTTGTAAAAATATATTGAGTTATACACTTAGAATATGTGATTGAATCTGATTTTTTCCCCTTTAATTCTCCCTAGGTCAGTTTTTTAAAACACTGATATTATTTGAATTATAATATCCCAATATTAAAAAAGATCTGTGGTATCTAACAAAATAAATACAATTTTAGAGAAAACATTTTTAACAAAAGAGGTTAAGGCAAAACTAAAATAAAACAGTAAGAACAAGTGGAAGATGTAGTTTAATACACCAAAATTATACAAGGTGTTTTACAACTGTCATCTGATTATAAATGTGACTCTCAAAGTCCTAGCAGCCAAAATAGGGAAGCCCAGAGTACACAATTCAGTGTCCAGAATACCAAAACACACCAGTAACTCAAGAGAAAAAACAAAACAAAGAGAAAAAAAATCACTTTTGTTGGCGTTAAGTGAGAGAGAAAATTTTGCCAGTCTTGATAAAGAGGATAGCAATATTTTATCTCCTAAGGAACACCCTTGGTAACAGTCTTACAGAATATACAATATGGATTCATGGACTCCTTGTCTTTGCTTCTTATAGAGCCTTTTAATGCAAACTGAGGAGATAACACCAAAGTGGTTTGATAGAGAGAGAGACAGACACAAATGCAAAGCAATTTGTCAGAAAAGTAAAACCAATAATAATACAAGTACCCAGTTTCTGATGGTCTCAAAGATAAACATCCAAAAACATAAAGGAAGACCATTTTCTACAAATATTATCATAAGCATGCTTTTGATTAAGGTTGAGAATTGAAGATTATATTCTCTAGTCAACACTGAGAATGAACAAATCTTCAGGATTTGACAATCAACAGTGTAGGATTAATACCTTATTTTAAAAATTAGGGTCTCTAACCAGGATTTATGCCTGAAAAATAGCCACAGACATAAATATAGGTTAAGGAAATACCTGTAGGCGGGAGTGAGATTTTCCTTAAAAAAATGATTGAGAATTTCTGTCCGAAAAAGAATAAATGAATGAATAAAAAAAAAAGGAATGAGAGCTAAAGGCTTCAAAATAATACCTCTAAAAGGATAGCCATGATAACACCTTAGCACTTAGAATTAAATAATTCCTCATTCCACCCAATTTAAAAAAAAAAATCAGTATCAACTCCCAGAGTTGTTCCTTCTCCCATGTTCTCTCTCTTCTGATTCATATGACTACCACCCATTCAATCCAAGCTGGAAATTCCAAAGTCATCTTTAATTCTTCTCTCTCTTCATATATACTGGTAATCAGACCCTGATGATTCTACCATCTCAGTATTTCTCATATCCACCTATGCTTCTCCTTTATCAAGTTTGTGTTCTAAATCAAGTATTATCACTCAATAACCTCCTAATGTATCTCTGCAGACAACACACACATCCCACCCTTCAACTCATACATCTGTTTATTTGACGAACACCATCAACCTGCATACCAAACATTGTACGACAAACTCCAAAAAGCTTTCAGGGACAGCTCTGAGCAGGGGTCTAACTCCAGACTGGATTTGGTCAACATTCTGTTTGATTTGGCAGATGCATCATTTTCAATAGCTTGTATGTGAAAGGCTTTAGGCAAGGCCCAACAGTCCTGCAGACCTGACCATTTCCTGCTGTCATCTGGCAGCTTCACATACATGTTACCTGCCTGGTCCCTAAAGACAACTGAGTTTGCAGTTCCTAAGTAAAGCAGAAATAAAAATCACATTAATCCACTACTTTAAAATGTTTGATGGCTCCCGATTAAACCAAGGATAAAGCCCCAAATTAGCATGGCACATAAGACTTAACAATTGACATGAAAAATTAACTTCCCATTCACTTTTCAGTGCTTATACAGTTGACCCTTGAACAACAGGGATTGGAACTGCACTGGTGGACTTATAAGGGGATATTTTTCAATAGTAAATACTACAGTACTACATAATCCTCAGTTGGTTGAATCCTCAGAAGCAGAATCACAGACTCAGAGTATAATTTATAACTATATAAGTTATTCATGGATTTTCGACTGAGCTGAGGGTTAGCGCCCTTCACCTGTACATTGTTCAAGGGTCAACTGTATTTTAGTCATATGGACTATGTGCAACTCCCCAAACAAACCCCAGACTTTCACACCCTCTGTTCTTGCATATAATGTTCACAATAACTATAAAATACATTCTCCTTTTCTCACTTGGGCCCAAATGTCCATCTATCTTCCAAATGTCATCTTTTCTCAGAAGTCTTCCTCTGCTGACTGTTCCCTTAAGTCTCACAATGCTCTGCTTACAGCACCCTGAATTATAGTAAAGAAATATCTGTGACTATCTGTCAGAGCAGACTGTGGCTTATTCCCCAGTGACGCCCCAGGACTAACTAAACTCACTGCCTGACTCAGAGCAGGTAATAAATATCTGCAAAGTCAAATTTGCACTTTAAACAAAAAATGACAAAAATTTACCATCATTCTTTCAGCCCCCATTTTCTACTTCAATTAAAAAAAAAAAACTACAGAGATAAAAAAAAAAAAGGAGAACGTTTTAGAAGAGAAAGAGTCAGACTAGACTCTGGGTCTACAGGTGCCTTAGTGAAAGAAAACGAGGTAAGCAGAGCGGAAGCTGGTTCCACTCCTCTATCACACAGGGCTCAGTTCACCTAAGGCTGAAGCTAGAGACACAGATATGGAGAGGCAAGAACACGCAGAATAATAAATATCAGAACTGGTAAACATATTCTCTCAGGGAATATTGTGAGTTTGGAGAAAAAAGGAATATATATAAACTAATTCATAGGTAAGAGTAATGAGTTTTTCAGCTTCACAATTGAAAAAACTGGGCTTTAGAGTTTATTTACAATGTTATTATAAATCTAGATGTTTTTATTGCTTCTATTATTTATGATTAAAATGATTTTATAGTCTATATATTAAGAGTTAATGCAAACATCGTAATGTAAATAGTATGCAGAAATTTTTAAATATAAAATTTATAAATCAAACATTTTGGTCTTATTAAAAATGCTCTCAAAATCTACAACTGTAGTTTGACAACAGTTTGCTACTAATTAAAGATACATATGTAAAAATGTGATTAACGAGTGGACATATTAAATGTACAGCCTTTAAAGAAACCCTTAGCCATCATTTAGAAACCTGAATTCCAGTTATTTCAGTCAATTAATCAAAGTATGTAAAAAGGACCTATTCATAAACATTTGGATAAATAAAAGCTACATTACAGTCAAAAAAATTACCAGTTGTAAGATGAAAGGCTAAAAGCTATTAAAGGCTACCTGCAAGTGAATGGAATGAATCAAACAATTTTGGGGTGGCTTTTTTTTTTTTTTTTGTGGTACGCGGGCCTCTCACTGTTGTGGCCTCTCCCGTTGCGGAGCACAGGCTCCGGACACGCAGGCTCAGTGGCCATGGCTCACGGGCCTAGCCGCTCTGCGGCATGTGGGATCCTCCCGGACCGGGGCACAAACCCACGTTCCCTGCATCGGCAGGTGGACTCTCAACCACTGCGCCACCAGGTAAGCCCCTGGGGTGGCATTTTTATAATCACTATAGAAAATATGAAAGATAACATATCCATAAATAATTAAAAGTTTTCTTTTAAATAACTGATCTGGACACACACTTGCAAAATGCATATAAATCAAAATTTTGTACAAAGTTGACTTGCTGAAAGACAAGATAGTATGAAAGTAATTAGCCTCTTAATGATCTTTCCCTGTTCTGTTATTAAGCCATGTGATTTAAGACAAGTCTCTTAATAACTCTGGGCATCAGTTTCCTATGCAAAAGTGGGCTGGATCTAAAAGGCTGCTTCTAGCTCTAAAGTTTCAAGATTCCATTATATGCTGAACACCAGTTACCCAATTACTACATCTTTATATATGGTTCAGTAGAGTGCTAAAACTTCTGAAATACACGTAAGTAAAATACACTGTTCAGAAATCCCTGATCTAACCCAGAACACTATCATTCACCACAGAGAAAGCCTAGAGTCCATTACTAAGGACACTAAAAATGTTCACAACATCTCCAAACTTTATGAATTGTAATTCCAGAGCAGATGTCAGGCTGAGGAACCAAATCTAACCAACCGGCTATGTTTCTAAATAAAGTTTTATTGAAACACAGCCATATGTATTTGTTTACATATCATCTAAGGCAGCTCTTGGTCTTCAAGGGCAGAGCCGAAGACTTGCAACCAAGACCTATGGCCTACAAAGCTTAATATATTTATTATCTGGCCCTTTAAAGACAAAGGCGCTCTGCCAACCCTGTGCTAGAGCTCAGCAGAAGACGTTTTCGTTGGTCAATTGGTCAAAGTTAAAACAAGAATATTTATGTGTACTGAATATTTTAACTAAAATTGTATAAATGTACTTCATTCACCCATTTCTGATTTCGAGCCAAGGTCTCGTCTTTTCATTTGACTGGAGTTTTAAATTCTTAGTCTCATATGAGCCAAATGACTAGTAAGTTGTCTGTAATTTCAAGTTTCAGTTTCTCAAAAGTGAAGCAGGAGCTTAAAAACAAATGCAAAACAATCCAAATGTCAGATCACACTGCTACCTTATATGCCCCAATTTTTTATGAGTTGTTTCATCTACAAAAAATTCAAAAGGAAATTTATTTTTAACAATATGTTCTGTTTTTACAATGCATTCAACTTACTTTCAAAAATTGTGTTTCATCTCAGTTTATTTACTTAAACAACATAAATACAGTAACAAACACAACTGGCAGAAATATCTTTTAGGAAAAATACAATTAACTCTAGTAAGAATATAACTCAGATACTGGAGCAGAATAATATAAATTGGCCTATTAGCCATGAGTCCCACTACACATAACAGCTATCACACTGGTAGACAGTCTAGCATAGTTGTGGTTTAAGAACAACAAGCTCTGCAACCCAACAGATCTAAGTTTAAATCCTGGCTTTGCCATTTATTTTATAGAGCATCGACATCCTCATCTATAAAAGAGAGACAACAACAACACCTCTGAGGAATATTTTGTTAATGTTAAATAAGAAAAAGTAAGGAAAATGACAAGTACAGTGCTTGACACATAGTAAAGGCCAAAATTTTTTAAGTATTATTATACCATCATCATTATCACCATCATCATGATTCAATATTTAAAAGCTGAAAAATAAAGCTTTAGTGAGAAAACCTTATTAAAATATAATTTAGAATTACTGTATAGTCAGTGCTGCCTTAGCTAATGGTGCCTAGCTTCTACTCCCACTCCTATAAATGTCAGTATTTCCCATTCCTGCTGGGGTTTGGGAAGTGAGCCATTCACAGCTTGATCATCTCTGATGGCTTCTGTTTATGCACTCTGTGCTGTTAACTGGCATATTATCCCACAGTCTGCCTCTTAACTGCCTGTTATTACAAATTCCTAGAGAAATAAATTTCAAGAGTTCTTGGTATAACAAGTAACATAACATCTCATGCAGTTAAGCATTAAATAATACTTCATTCTTGTCTCATCATCTAGGAGTGAAGAGTGACACAGGACTTTTCTAGACAGGTGAAAATTTATAACTTCAAGTAGAAAAAAAATCCTAAAAATTCTAAAGGAAAGACACTATTTATGGTGGAATGGAATGGGAGTAGCATCTGACTTTGTCCTACAAAACAGAAGGCTGGAATAGACAGCTGAGCAATGCCTTCCATTTTCTAAGGAAAAAAATAATTTTTCTTTCAATTGTGTATGGACTAAATTAAGGTCATTTCAAAATCTGAACACTTACACCCATGTATCCCATATCAAAAAAAATAATTTTCAGAGAGGTAACTATAACACAGGACAAAGAAATACACAAAAAAGGAATATTACAAAGAAATGATAGCAGCCGAGTCATACCAAAAAGGTGAAAAATGTTCAACAGAAATAGAAAGACACTAATGGATTTTGATTTTCGTTCAGAGACAAAGGATTATTTTTCCTTTTTTATAAGTCCAATCACTCAGTTCTGCAGATAATAATATTTAAATAAACATAATATAGTAAATATGATTTCTATTAGGTTAGTTTTTTTTAGAAGTAACCGGTTGGAAAACGCACAGATTTAATTACAGTTGTGAAAAGAATATAAACATTATAAACTTGACCAAGTAAAAATAAGAGTTTCACTAACAAAACTTGGAAGATGGAGAAGCAAATAGAAGGAAAATGTATACCAAACACCTATCTCTTATTGATTTTTATTATGGGGAGTAAACAGTCAGAGCATCAACAACTATCTACAGTGATAAATCAGGAAAAAGATATTCTCATGTAGTTAAATTACAGTGAAATCTATTAGGAAAAAAATTAATAAGCTGTAAAAACAGTTTATACTAGGTAGTAGGAAAGGGAATGATGGGTGGGCAGAAAGAAAAGCCTTTACCTTTTAAGACGTTTTGTTCAAGTATTATATTTGGTGTAGATTTCACTTTAATTTTAAATGGCACTGTGTGGGGGAGGAAGCCAGAGGAAAAGAAGTTAAGATAAAACATAAGGAATGCAGGTAGTGTCCAAATAACATGGTATCAATAACTCAGCCCAAGCCAATCAAGCAACAGGGACTTCAGATCTACATATGGGTGTAGCTAAGCAGGCCTGGTGATCCTGCACAAACACTCACTGCTCAACACTGCTCCAGGTAAGGTTCCTGCACTCCCCCTGCCTGAGTCTAGAGAAAGAGAGCAGGCACTGCTTGCTAAGATGAAATCAAGGGCAACAGGGGAAGAATAGTCCCGAGTACTGCTGTATTTGTACCTAAAAGCTGTGCTCATTATTCTGTGATTTAAAGTTCTAAAACCTGCAATTTTCTTTCAACTGCCAAGATCATCTTCAGAGAAAAAAATAAAAGGATATTTTAAAGATTATGAGAAATTAAATTGATCTGTGTATGTTAAAATGTAGTATACAACAAACTAGTTCAGTTGGTATACAAACTTTTCAGAGCATAATCCAGCATGCTCTCAGGTACATTCCAGTAGTTTCTTTCAAATGAAATTTTAAAAAATAAAGAAGTTCTGACTTTTAATAACTTTTCTTGAAACTAATTTAGATAAATGTCAAGTGATAAAGAAATTAAATGCTTCATTCAGACGTATTTTACCATAAACACACTGATTCTTATTCCCAGTAAATCCCAACTATATAACTCTGTCCATCAACTCAAGAAATGTCAAATAATGTAAAAATGGACCCTGTCAGTTATCAAAGTGAACAAAACTGGTGTTACAGTATCTTTTACTAAAGATGCTGAAACACAGCACATCTCAAGGAAGACACAAGGTATTGAAGAGCTACCAGTTTTCTTTCATTTTTCAATTAACTGGGTATACCAAATTGCTTGGTACTTCACATATTAAACTACATAGTCATATAACCTGAGACTTACTAGGTAAACAGTCAATGCCTCTTTATGCAGAAGAAAATTTTGTGAATTCTCTTTTTTTCTATTTTCAGAATCATAAGAGTCAACCCTCAGTTGTTCCATGTAATCTACTCCTAAGACCACAGAGTCTCTGCCTTCTACCAAGTACTTTATTTCCAATAAAGGAGCAATGTGACTAGGAAAGAAAAGAGGAACATATAATCTACTAAAGAAAAATTAAGAAGTGCATGAGTAGATACACTGTACATATGACTTTGCCTGCAACAGAAAAACAGAAAAACAAACACCACACAAGAATTCAGAAACACTCAGAATCATGGAATGATTCTCTTAAAGGACATTTCTAAAAAAGAATATATTTCTTGATTCTCTAACCATCAACAGGAATAAAAATACATTTAAATGTTAAAGAAAGTAAGAGTGTGAATTCAGTTGGAAATAACTATTCCTATGATTACCAGAGTGTCAAATGACTTTTCACCCTGATGCACTCAGGTCCAAGCAAAGATTGAATCTTGCCTTTGCTAAATTCCACAGACCCAGGTAAATTAAAAGAATGTTTAAAGTGTTGGTGAATTATGTGTGAACAGACCCAATGAAAGAGCTCAAGAACAGGTTCAATACTGATTGTATTCAGCAGACCAGAGGAAAAAGAGCAAAACAAAAATAAATGCATAGAATAAGAAAGGGGCATCTAATTAATAAAGACAAAAATAAAAGGAAATTAGAATAAAATTCCTTTCATTTTTGGGGACTCAATCTGTGCCACATATCAACTAATTCTATTTCTCTTTCCTATATCACATTATCTACAAGAAGTGAACAAACCTACGTTCTCCCAACTAGGAGCTAACGGGTGAAATAAGAGGTGAAGGGAGAAGGTGAATGGTGGCAGGCAAAGGAAACACTGCTCTATGTGGGGGAGAATTGCTGGTGGAGGGCCTATCATCACCACCAAGCATTTCCAACTAACAGCTCTGCTTTCGGAGCCACCCTGATGTTGTCACTAAATCACCAAGTTAAAAACACAACTGTAACAGATTTCCGGGAAGTCTAAGATAAAATCCCACTACAATGAATTCCTTAGGACATTTTAATGTATCTGTGCATGTATTTTTACCTATTTTCAGAATATAAGACAAACTTTTCTTATTACTGCATGTATGACTCATATATGTAAACATAGCATGCTGCTTATATACCGTATTATCTAAAATAAAACAATGATTAATTTAAATCATCATTACAGATCTTTCTGATCAAAACTTTTTATCAGGTCAGATAACTCCTCCACATATCACTATATACATAAAAATGAAAAAGTGCTTAGAAGCCACTTCACGCTAACTTGAAAAAGCCCAAATAAGGATTTCTTTCAGTTTTTTATAGTTAACTCTCACCAAGTAAGATATTTACTTTAACAAACCTAAAACAAAAATTTTAATTAATGGAAAAAATGAAGTGTCAACATGTCACCTGCACCCTCAATCTCCTGCCAACAAATTTCCAAACTCATTCTTTCCTATTATAATAGAATGGTGACTTTTTCGAAGTCAATCTCTCCAATAATCCCTACGAAGCTTTATTATTACGTTCTCTGTCTTATTTTTAACCTCTCACTCTTTCTCATTGATTTTCAAATATTCAGGTTGCTCCTTCTCAATTCCACATCTCTCCTCCATATAAAATTTCCTCATCTTACACTTACACTTCAACCAAATCTGTCCCTAACAAGGTCAACTCTGATTTCTTTGTTGCTATAAATGCTATAGATATTTTCGTCCTCATTTTGCTTGGCATCTCTGCAACAAAGACTTCATCATGATACCCGTAATCTCGTATCTACAACACCTCATACCTTGGTTTAGCTAATCCCTCCTGCACCTCCTTCAGGTCCTCCTTAGTCCTGACCCCCTAAGGAAAATTAGATCCCAATGCTTCCACCGTATGCTCAACTTCCTTCTCTATAAAGCCCCATTCCACCTGGGCCTACTTCAATCCAAATCCATCTTGATAGACTAAGCACTCTAGAAAACCATGGATTATACTGATTACATTATATGTGGTTCATCACTATACAGCCAATTCCAAAACAAACCACCTAGCATATAATAAACGCTCAGTAAATACATAACTGCCTGAAGTATTTTGAGCCAATCATAAATAAGCTTTTCTCATTCTAACAGATTTACCACCACGAAATGAACTAAATGAGTGCTATGCTTCTTCAGAAGCCAGAAGGCCTTGCTAGAAATTTTCAAATATATTCAACATATTAGAGCTTATTCACCCAACTTAGTAAGTATAAATGACATAATCAAGTTTTTAATAGTGAAAGTTAATCATTATCAAAATGGATAAAATAAAAATATTACTGGTATTACCCAACTATGCACTTCTTAATCAAATAAAAAGTGGTCGCTTCAATATACATAATCCTAAAGAAAAAAAAATATCATCTCTAGGGGGAAAATACCTAGTTATTCTATACCCAGCGCAGACCTATGATGTGAGAGTATATTAAAAGAAAAAATTTAATCCAAAGCTGTATTAATGTTTTGTCCTTTCATAATCCTTTTATTTTTTCAGATACTAGCAATCAACATCTACAATATCAGTGCATCCTGCTCACTGAGTGCCAGATTCTCCATACAGGGGAGGCTAAGGGACTCATTCTAGGCTAAGTATGAATTTAATTTGAAACTGGGTTTCCTTGGCAAGCTCACTATTTTCCCTAGATTCTATATTTATTTTTGATGCTTTTAGAGGAATGGCGGAAATTGCACTTGAGGATTAGAAATTCCTCAAGGTACTGTCACAACTAATGCAAAACCTTCATTTTAAGCAGACCAAAATCCATTAATAAAGTTAGAACTAAGAGCAGAGGATGCAGCAGCTATTTTTACATTGTACATTTTATAAATAAACAGAAGATATAATACATTAAATACATAATCACTTAAATATTACAAAGATGACTCCTACATAAAGTGAAATCACTTTAAATTTTCCAAAAGAATTCTTATCATGATGAGCCAACAATTGAACCATCTGGATCTGAAAAGCAAACTGCAACAGAACTCTCAATATTTGTAATCTGGGCATAGTTAAGGAGGAAGAATTCTCAAGAGCTGCAATGGAGACATGAACAGATGAATTTATTCTCTACTACTCCATAAAAATGAAATCAATAAGATTGGAAAAAATATGAAAAAAAGAGTTTCAATGAGGTGACAAGAAACAGGATTAGAAAGTATCTGATCTTTCAAACCTTAAGAATTTTTATTTATAATTTTACTGTGCTGCTCATTTACAAATAAGAAGGCTAAACTAGAACATAGCACTTAATATTAATGTTCAGTGTTTATTACCATTGTATGTTACACAACTCCTATATAAAAACTGACAATAAAGTCAGCTTTAAAAATTTTACATCACCTTACCTTATGCAACTGTAATGTTTAAAAGTGCTAGCAGCTTTCTGACATTCCAGGCACAGCTGAATAGCTCCTGGATAGTCTTCCTCCTGAATCAACAACAGAAGTCATTAGGCTGGAAACATTTTTCTTAAAGCTTCTGAAAAAGAAAAATCTCTGTTCATACTCTATCCAAAGTTACAGCACCAGAAAATTTTAATTCCTCTCAAATAAGGATCATAATACCAACAACAGATAAATAGTAAAATACACCAAAATAGTAAAATATAACAAAGCAACTACCTCCAGGCCTAAAATGTATCCATGAAAAAAATATGCTGTTCTCTTAAAAACACAGTAATAGCCCTCTGAGACCATGACATGTAGATAAAGCCTACAAAGAAGTACAAGCTGCTTCAGAGGGAAGGAGTTCTTTAACTGTTAACATTCTTCTTTCAGTAATGTTTATAGAAAATGTTCCAAATCAGTATGCATTCTACTTGTAATCAACATTCAACAGTTCTATCATAAATCCATAAATATTCTTAAACAAATAAATTTGGAAAAAAGTGAAATATTCATTAATGGCCCCAAATATTCCTAAACAGTAATTTAATGGCAAATGAATTTTTCACTTCTCAAACCCTAGTTTTAGTGGTAATAGTTTAGAAGTAATACAGTGATTATACAGAAAATCATTAAAAAAAGTTCCTGAAGTTCATATCTAAATTCAACAAAGGCAATTCAAACCACAGGGGATGCTGAGATGATGACAAAGTACCTACCCAAAGGTGCTCGAGTATTATGGGGAAACACGTAATACATTAGGCTTTGGTGAAACTTATAGCGGAAGTATACAGACAATGCTAAGAAAGCATCAAACAGAAAACAGATAGCTCACTCAGAAAATCAATTAATATATGAGACACCAAACATAACTAATCTATGACATACTCCTCAAATCACTACTTTATGTTAGACACAAAAGATAATTTCATTGCTATTTGGGCACAGATATAATCAAAAGATACTGAAGTTAACACTGCCACATTGCTACAAACTGAACATTTCCCCCAATGATTTTTTCTAAATGAAGTATATTATATCAATAGAAGAAGATGCACTACAGCAAGTTCCTTTACATGTCTAAAAATGCTCTTCATACCATATACCAATTTGAGAAAAATGCACATCTGAATTTTTTTCACAATAATTCTCTATTTAATATTATTAGGATCACCAAATTTCCAAGCCTTGTAAACTTACCTCCAGCATTTCACTTAAGCGGACATCTGTTCTTTGCTGAAAAGAACATAAATCAAAAGGTGAAATCTGTTTCAACCATAAAATTAAGCTTTAACTTTTAAAAAGTAACCTGTATATACCAATGTTTTTATAGTTCTCAGAGATTTCAGAAGTCCAATCAGCAACTGACGTTTCCTTTGATTTGCAAGAAGGCCTAAACTAGCTTGAGTAAAACCTTCCTTTGCAATATTCAAGTGTCTGTAAAAGTGAAAAATAAATAGTTAAGTTTTTCTAGTATAATAAGAACACTATCCACACAGAACAATTAGGCAATTAATGAGATAGTATCCTCAATTGCTCTTAAATTTGGGGACTGTGAGCACTATTTGACAAATTTATTCAACGGCTCAAACTAAACCAGCATTACTTGAAGCATGGTGGGTGGTCTGATACCAATCTTCAAACTGTTACTGATCTACCACAAAAGTACAGAAATTAAGAATAAGCATTTAAAAACATGTAGAAGAAAAGTTGACAAAACAATTTTATGCTTGTTGAATCCAATAATAAAAAAATTTTTAAACACAGAGCAAAAGTTAACACAATAATTTTATGCTTGATGAATCTGATAATAGAAAAAATGAGACTATTTTATATGTGTTTGGTTGGGTCTTTTTAAATTCATTTTCCTAGAAATTTGTTTTTATTGCATTTTACAAAAACAATAGTCTGTAACAAGTTGGAAATTAAAAAAGAAAAAAAAAAAGAAAACTGGTTCTTCACCAAAGACAGTTTGAGAAGCACGGATTTAAGCAACACAAAAACAATAATATTTTTAATCCATAACAAGATTTAAAGACATTTCTCACAGACCTTCTTAGTGCAGTTTTTAGACCATTATATATGTTCAGTTAATGAATGGCATTCTATAAACCGCAATCATCATAAAAAAATCAATTTTCCATGACAGTTTCAGAGTTTCTCTTAAATGTTACTCAGCTTGAACAAAGTATCATCAAATGCAATACCTCCTCCCATTTGTGCAGATAACAGCAGCTAACTGAAGACCTGTCTGTAATGAGGTAACTCTTTCAAGTTCCTATGGAAAGATTAGGTGTAGGTTACTGTTTGAGGCATTTTATTTTTCTTTCTTATTGGTATGGTTCTCTAACAAAAACTTTAGTGGGCTTCAAAGAAAAGCCTGCTTGGAAAACAAAGTAGCAACAAAAATACCTGAACTTGAACATTGTTGGTATATTTTTCCACAAAATTATTTTAAATAACCACTTTCAATTGATTTTCACAATGGCATGTAACAAAATATTTAGGCAGTATTGTTTATAAGGAAATCTAGACCCAACCTCTTTAGACGGGCGTAAATAAACACTAATAATATATCCGTTTAAATGTTTCTATCCAACAGAACTTCATGAGGTAATTAAGGATATGACAAATATGATTTGTTTGCTAAGGTGCTTTGACAATGAATGTCTTCATCTGAACACTGTTAAGATATTTCAATGGATTTTGAAGTCTCTTATTTTCTGATGAAAGGGCAGATTCAGCTAGACAGTTCCAATTTTATCTTATTTTAAAGGCAGACTGAGCAGTCATTATTAATGATCTATGAGTTACAAAGTGCACTGAAGCAATTTTCATTGGCTCTTCAAGTTAGGAAAACCAAATAGATTACTTTAGAATCAAATATAAAAACTCTTCCACTTCTTGCAGTTTGGTAAATTCCCCAAATGAGAGAAAAAAAACATACATATACACAACCCAAATAGAGTTAATATGCTGCTATAAACTATAGACAAAAGAATAAATTAAAATATTTCAAGTTCCAAGTATAAGTCACTCAAACATTTTTAATATTTTACTATTAAAAATAACAAATGTTATCCTACCTTTACATAAGCAGGCTGTTTTTCAAGGATTAAATCTGCTACTTTTTTAGAGACCTATAAGAACATGCAATCAAACAAAGGAAATAAAAGAAAAAGCCTCATGCTTCCTATTACATTCTACATTTAAAATTTTAGCAAGAATATTCCATAGGTCTTCCTAATAACTTCTACAGCAAATACTGGCATGCATTGGCCACGTACATTTCTTTGGCTATGAAATTAGTACAAGAGATATAGCATGTAGCACAGTACTTGGTCCTTAATAGAAACTCAATATGTGGTCATTATTATTGTTAATAACATGAGTATCTGCTTTAACTAACATGCACAAAAGTATAACCATTTTTAAGGGTACAGGATTTGCTTTAAAAAAGATAGACTTGTTAAGATAAATAAATGTTTAATCTACTGAATTTATGGAAATTCTATCTGGGAAACAGAACACCCTTTAAATCCTTTGTACCACGTAAGAAGACAAACAGCAGTTTGGTCCACTACTTCTGAAAAACAGGAAGCGTGTTTTCTGGAGCGCTCTGAAGATACCTAAGGTTTCTTGGTCAGTTCCATGAAAAACGGTAACATATGCGAGTTAGAATTATAATGATTTTGAACATGAGGCTCTTATTTCACAATTTCAGGGGCCCCTGTAGGAATACACTACAGAGGTACCACGTCCAGCATGAAGCATGGCACACCAATGGTATTTAGTGAACATCTGCTCAAGAAACACAACTGTATCCCCTTCCCCAAGCCAACTGAGAACAAAACACTACACATACATTCAAAGATTGCGTTCTTTCATGTTTTCTTAATCTGCTATGAATTTGTATAGATTTGTATAGATATGAATGTGTATAGATGTACACAGACAGAAACCCACCTAATTTTACCAAATTGGGGATTGTTATCACTTTATTTATTTATTTATTTGGGTCATTGCCTTTTTTTTTTTTTTGAGTTATGGGTTTTTCATTTTTTTTGTTTTAGATAGACCATGTAGTTATTGTTAGTCTACACTGTGCTAGGCAGTATACTGACTGCTTTTCCTACATTATCTCAATTAGTACTTATGACAATCTACTGAAATGGGTTACATGCTTCATTTTCCCGATGAGTAATCTTAAACATAGCAGTAATTCACCCACAGTTAGTAAGCTGCAAGGTCAGGATTCAAGGCCAGGTTGATTAAATTCCAAAGGCCACTGTGCTACACAGCCCTTGTGGTGGGGTTCATCCCCAAAAGAATACTACCACATAAAGTACAGAGATGGAGGAGTACATATTTAAATATGCTGAAACCAGGAGAAGGCAAAAGGTGCCACCATCCACTGAACTCTAATTCTCCAAAAACAACAACATATTTTTACCACACAACCCTCTAGTGCTCAAGGCCCTTCCCCACACCAATGCTGCTACCCCCAGGGAGATCCAAGCACCCACTGAGACATCTGGGTGTAACACAAAAGAAAGAGAAGTATATCCTCCTTTATTTGTCAGATGTATTGTTAAAGATCATACCTTAAATTAAAATGGCTAAATTTATTATGGTTGCTCTTTCGGTATTAAAAAATTAACAAGACCACTTACTACCATTACTTAATCTTCTACAGTACAGTCTGAGTTTTATAAAAGGAATTCAGCCTAACACAAGGAAAATACAAAATCACAGAATTTTACGGCATTAGAGAAAATGCAGGCCCAACCCAACCCATTACTTCACAGATGAAACAAGAGATTTAGCAAGGTTAAGTGACTTGCCCAACATCACACGATTAAATAGTGACAGCAATTCAGATTTAATGAATCTTAACCCTGTAATCTCTTTGGACCTATTTCAACTAGAAGTGGGAGCCTTTATTCTGAGATAAGAAAGCTCCATCATAAAACTATGGGTAGGAAAGTCATGCATGCATGACAAGGAGTAATCTAAAAAGGTACTTAGTAATCGGAAAAAAAAGTTCAAAATTCTTTGATCACGTTTAGGATTCCAGAGAAAGAACTCCAAGTTCTAGAAGCACATCTATCAAGGTAATGTGAGGGAAACTGAATAGACAATAAATTTGAATAAGTATAAATGCATCATTTGAGTCAAAGTCATGTTAAATAATAAGGTTTGTTTAAAATGTTAGTATATTAGTTAAACAATAAAACCTGCAAACGTTACACCTCTCTGTTGTGTTTCATTTACAGTTTTGTCAAAAATGTGTTTTTTACTTACTGCAGCTTGCTGTTGTTTTAATTTGTCTCTGTACTCCTCTAAGTCTTGCAAATTGAGAACAGGAGGGAGCTTCTAAAAAAAAAATCCATAAATAAAGAGTAAAAAATCAATTGTTTAATTTGGTTTCATTTACCTGCACACCTGACTTAGGAACTACAACCTGCACATACAAAACGGTGTCACATCCCACTCCTCCCATCCTCCCCACCTCCCCACTAGACTCCAGACACAAAAGCCTATATCTCTGTTACCCAACCCCCTGGTACTCAAGTTCCATCCCTCACCCAGCCCTGCTATCTCCACTGCTGCCACCTCCAAACTCCTGGAATCCCCACTACCACCGGGACTCCGGCCCCTGAGCTGGGAAACACTGCTTCCACAACCTGCAACAGGAGAATGTGAGAAAGTCCTAACCCTTATCCCCCACTCTACCAGCCACCATATATCCCTACTCGTCCAGAACTCAAAACATATTTCCCCTCTGAAATACTATGAATGGTAACTAAGCACTACAGTGTGATAGTGACAGTTGTTGGAGTACATTCTGGATTATACATACGCTGGAGGATAGTATGGAAACTAACAAAAATGCATTCCATTGTGTAGATGGGAAACTCCCAAGTTAAACTTCAAGTCTCAGTCAACTGACGATGAAATTTCAGAATACGTTGGGTACTAACTCTGCATGTACTGCAATATGAAGTACATATGCATACTGCAATTGGTTTCATCTAAAACACGAATTTTACTATTCTTTTTTTTGCAGTTCTAATAAATGTAAAATGCCAATGTTACAAACAATTATGATATTAAGCTGCATGAGCTGCTTATAAATTTTGGAGATTAATCCTTTGTCAGTTGCTTCATTTGCAAATATTTTCTCCAATTCTGAGGATTGTCTTTTCGTCTTGTTTATGGTTTCCTTTGCTGTGCAAAAGCTTTGAAGTTTCCTAAGGTCCCATTCGTTTATTTTTGCTTTTATTTCCATTTCCCTAGGAGGTGGGTCAGAAAGGATCTTGCTGTGATTTATGTCATAGAGTGTTCTGCCTATGTTTTCCTCTAAGAGTTTTATAGTGTCTGGACTTACATTTAGGTCTTTAATCCATTTTGAGATTATTTTTGTATATGGTGTTAGGGAGTGATCTAATCTCATACTTTTACATGTACCTGTCCAGTTTTCCCAGCACCATTTATTGAAGAAGCTGTCTTTTCTCCATTGTATATTCTTGCCTCCTTTATCAAAGACAATGTGACCATACGTGCGTGGGTTTATCTCTGGGCTTTCTATCCTGTTCCATTTATCTGTATTTCTGTTTTTGTGCCAGTACCATACTATCTTGATTACTGTACCTTTGTAGTATAGTCTGAAGTCATACGCCCCAGCAATCCCACTACGGGGCATATACCCTGAGAAAACCATAATTCAAAAAGTGACATGTTGGGCTTCCCTGGTGGTGCAGTGGTTGAGAATCTGCCTGCTAAGGCAGGGGACATGGGTTTGAGCCCTGGTCTGGGAGGATCCCACATGCCACAGAGCAACTAGGCCCGTGAGCCACAACTACTGAGCCTGCGCTCCACAACAGGAGAGGTCGCGATAGTGAGAGGCCCGTGCACCACGATGTAGAGTGGCCCCCACTTGCCACAACTAGAGAAAGCCCTCGCACAGAAACAAAGACCCAACACAGCAAAAATAAATAAATAAATTTTTAAAATGACATGTACCACAATGCTCATTGCAGCACTATTTACAATAGCCAGGACATGGAAGCAACCTAAGTGTCCATCAACAGATGAATGGATAAAGAAGTTGTGGCACATATATATAATGGAATATTACTCAGCCATAAAAAGAAATGAAATTGAGTTATTTGTAGTGAGGTGGATAGACCTAGAGTCTGTCGTACAGAGTGAAATCAGAAAGAGAAAAACAAATACTGTATACTAACACATATATATGGAATCTAAAAAAAAAAAAGGTTCTAAGGAACCTAAGGGCAGGACAGGAATAAAGACACAGACGTAGAGAATAGACTTGAGGACACAGGGAGGGGGAAGGGTAAGCTGGGACGCAGTGAGAGAGTGGCACTGACATATATACACTATTACATGTAAAACAGATAGCTAGTGGGAAGCAGCCGCATAGCACAGGTAGATCAGCTCTGTGCTTTGTGACCACCTAGAGGGGTGGGATCGGGAGGATGGGAGGGAGACACAAGAGGGAGGGGATATGGAGATATATGTATATGTATAGATGATTCACTTTGTTATACGGCAGAAACTAACACAACATTGTAAAGCAATTATACTCCAAAAAAGTTGTTAAAAAAATAAATTACAAAAAAAATTAAGGCATGGGGTATTTATTATGACTAAACAATTATGTAAATATACTTTCATGATTAAAAGTCTCAGCGCTTTCCCTGGGCTTCCTTGGTGGCACAGTGGTTGAGAGTCCGCCTGCCGATGCAGGGGACACGGGTTTGTGCCCCAGTCCGGGAAGATCCTGCATGCCGCAGAGCGGCTGGGCCCGTGAGCCATGGCCGCTGAGCCTGCGCGTCCGGAGCCTGTGCTCCACAACGGGAGAGGCCACAGCAGTGAGAGGCCCGTGTACCGCAAAAAAAAAAAAAAAAAAAAAAAAGGTCTCAGAGCTTTCCCAAACATATTTAGCCAACATAAAATAAGATAGAGACAGCATACTAACATATTGTGTGATAACAGTTAACCAAAAATACAAAAATGTTTCCTGGACCAATATTCTATAGCTGCACTTAATTTTTCATTTTTAAAAATACTCTCATCTTTAAACAATGCTGATAGTTTAGTCACAATATGGTCATCATAGACCAGTCCTGGTATCAAAAAACTACAATGCCCCTAAAAGGCATTCATATCTCACTCACAAATTCAGTCACTGAACAAAATAAGCTTTAGATAGGTTAATGAATTTTTTTACCTCCAGCTCATATTTAACAATATCAAATGAGTCCGTAGAAAAATACACTTGTTCGATACTATTAATTAGTTCTTGTTCAGCTTGAGGATCACTAGGTTGTTCTCGAAGTTCTCGAAATTCCTCCTTTAAGGGAAAGGAAACCACAATTATAGTACTTGTAACTGTTATAATTCTATCTGCACGGACATAAATAATCATCTGTCTTAACACTGACAGGAATGTTTCTCCCAGGAAACATTCTGACCAAAGAGACAAACTAATAGAAAACAGGAAAGTTCATGGAAAATTAGTAAACAGCCGAACACTAAAAACTACCCATCTACTGGAGGGAAAAACGAGCCAGTTTGAAGATCTAGATTTTATTTTCAATTCCTTGCATGCCAACTAGCAGCTGAGAGAATTTAGATGTTTAACAAAAGGAAAAAACAAAGAGACTACCTAATATCTATCATATATACATATCACATATATATACGTTTTCATCATCTAACAATGTTCTAAATCTCTCTCACCACAGATAACCAGCGTACATCTCAGTGACTTTCAGGTCACAATTAGTACTGGAACCCTGAACAGCAGAAATCCTTCTGCTGAAAATCTCACTGCTTGGCTAAGAAATACTGGTTCCAGAAACGGTTCACAAGATTAGTTCTGTAATTTTATGTCTAGAAAAGGTTCACAAGTTTAGCTCTGTAATTCCATGAGGCTTCCTTCAAGGTATACTGATACTACAATTAATGAACTGATTATGAACCTAAAGCTCTGAGTTTGATAAAATGCTTGCTTTCTAATGATAGAGTATGGGGCTTCTATGGATTTATACAGCAAAAAAAGAGCTTAACAGACAAATCCCTACCCTTAATGTCAGCATCCTTATCCTATGCAAGTTCACTGCATAATTGGATAAACCTTCAGTTAACTGGAAAATTTCAATAACTCGGATACCCACTCTCTGACACACTCAATCAAGATATTATTATAGACATATAATTTAGTCATTCAGTTTTTTTATTAAAATTAATCTCAAATACATTTAAGTACACAAAAAGAAACTAGTATTGGGACTTCCCTGGTGGCACAGCGGTTAAGAATCCACCTGCTAATGCAGGGGACACGGGTTCAAGCCCTGGTCCGGGAAGATCCCACATGCTGGGGAGCAACTAAGTCTGTGTGCCACAACTACTGAGCCTGCGCTCTAGAGCCCATGAGCCACAACTACTGAAGCCCGCGTGCCCTAGCACCTGTGCTCTGCAACGAGAAGCCACCGCAATGAGAAGCCCGCACATCTCAATGAAGAGTAGCCCCCGCTCGCCACAAATAGAGAAAGGCTGTGCACAGCAATGAAGACTCAACACAGCCCAAAAAAATAAGTACATTTTTGAAAAAGAAACTAGTATTTAAAATCATTTTACAGTCAAAATAATACTTAACAAAAATTCTTAATGAATCATCACTAATTAAATACACAAAAATTATATGGTTAATTTGAGGACAATATTTTCCAAATAGAGATACTCTAGATTATTTTATTGCAGGGCTAGTTTTCATTTATAAAAAAGAGCCTAGCTTATATATCTTTTAGATTTTAATTTATATTTTAAATTGATAAAATTTTTACTATAAATTCCTCTAGGTATATTCAAACTAAAAGAAAATATGAGAGCAATAAATCTGAAACTTAAGAGAATACTTAACTGTTTACATTTAAAATTCCAATAAATTGAAAAGAGAAGGCAAAGTCATATAAAAACTAAACCTGCAGAATTAAAAGTGCATGAAAAAGAAAATGCGTCTTTGGTACCAAAACTCAACTTATAAGAATACACTAACCAAAAAAAAAAAAAAAAAGGTTAAAGACAGCCATCACTGATTTAGCATGCAATTAGATACTATGAGTACACTAAGAAATCCAGCATCCTAACAGTGGAGCTGTATTTCGGTAGGGATTTACCTACAACCCACTAATCTGTGTAGCACCTTGGACAATGGCACTGAAGAGGTTTAACAGACATGGGTTAAACCCACACCATTTGTGGAAGGGTTCCCAACTAGTTCGCCTATCCACAGGCAACCTCCTTGCATCCAGTGGAAATCTGAATCGACAGTGAGACATGAAATAGAAAAAGAGATGAGAAATTCCTGGCAATCTCTCTCCCTAAAGGGTCATAGGCATTTGAAATACCAGCTTCAGATGCTGCAAGCTGAGGGAAGGAATAAAGCCCAAGTGAGGATATAGCAATGTTGCCTCCCCCTAGTAATTCCATAGCACCACCAGCAAATAAATGTACTTGGTACTATTCACAAAAAAATTGAAGATTACAAAAATTGCTAAGAATGAAAACCATCAGATATGAAACAAGCCAGGAATTCAAATAGACTGCAATGAATGAGCACTTTCATCTCAAATGTGTAAATGCCAATGGCATGTAACTACATGCTGGTCTCCCTATACAACCTAATTGATTGTTCTAAAGGTAAAGACACCTGGGTTTTAGCTGCAACTCTGTTATTAACCTTGGACAACTTACTTAGTCTCTTCATGCCTAGTTTTTTTTCACCTGTAAAGGACATACATACATACACACACACTCAAAACGACAGTGAAACAAATATCCAAAGTTATTAAAAATGTCAAAGGGAAAGCATGATTTCATTTATAAATATTTCACAAGTGCACGTTTCACAAGTGTGATGAATCTGTAAAAAAGAGTACAATCTGTATATGCATATAAAAAGGTCAAATGCCATTCCTTCCTAGAGAACTAAGCAATTATATCACAGAGAGCAGACAAACTCATATAATTTCAAATAAGTGACATGTAACACTTGACACTCTAAGTAACCTGGACTAAGGAGAGAGATAAAACCAAGAAAGGCAGAAAAAGAAACATAGCACACAAAGCAGAATTCAAAAACAAAAACAAATGTCCAACACCATAGCCCTATAAAATACTCTCCTTTCAGACAACTTAGTGCTCCTGTGTGAAAACATACATCTGAACTCAGACAAACTCCATTCTGCCTAGAATCCCAATCACCATGTTCCTGTTAATCCCACTGCACTGGCTGTCTGTAAGACTTTGCTGCTACCCAATCATTCTCTAAACGTTTCATAGCTGTTAGTGCTGACAGCTCGATCAGATTACACACTTCTTGAGAACTGAGGTTTCTCCTTATTCTCCATCATTATGTTCCAAAGTGCCAAGGCACAATGTAGATAAAAATCATGACTCAAACTAAAATTAATTTACACAGTGAACTGTATAAAAAAAGGAATATATGAACAAAAGGAAAGGAAGAGACAACATGTTCTTGTTTTGATAGTCAAAATTTTCCACAAACTCTTAAGGAAAGGCTTCTTTCTTCTAACTAGAAATAACAATAAATGTAAAATGATTTTAGGGATATTTTATGCATGTAAATTAGAATAAACAAAAACAGCTAGCTAGCATATTCTTAAAACAATTACTCCATAATTTTGCCATTATATAAACTGGTTTTCTAGGGTTGGAGATGTACAAAAATACATAATTCTTCATGTAAAAGAGAACCAGTTTTGCAAGCCAATATAAATGTATGAGGCAAAATTTTACATAAACAAAATGAACAAAAGATATCCTACAAAAAAATTTTAAAGGCACAATCAAGGGAATAGAATAACAAATGAAACTCCTTATACCATATTAAAATATGCAATGCTTTTAAAAGTTACCAAGAAGATTAGATGCTTTAACGATGTTTGGTAATAAAATATTTCAGTCTTACGGACTGATATTAATAAAATTTTTTAAAGAATTGTTATAGTAAAGTTTATGACACATAGTAACTAATAAATACATATTATAATTAATAATAGTGCTATAAATGCTCTACAAACTTTGAAAATCCAAAAATAATATGTCAACAACTACAGACCATCAAATGTGCCACAACTTGCCTGCTGATGGTAGGTAATCAACTACACCTAAAGAGTACATGAACATCACCCCAGAATTAAAGCTGCAGAAAAACTACAGTTAAAGTAATGAGTTTAATTGTAAAGGAGATAAAAACAAAAGTACAAATGTCAAAAAAGAACAAATCAAACCTCTCTCCCATACTATCATCAGGAAATAACCTGCCTATTGTCAAACCTCTAGTATTATCTTTCCCGGTCAAGCCATATATTTTAATTTAACAATTTCTTTTAAAATTCCCACTATGTAAAAATTCTCTGTACTAGGTCGTACAGAAACAAAGATGAGTAAAATACAAATCTTCCCACAAATAGCTGCTGAAGTAATAGGAGTGGGTTAGACGAATAAACAATGACGATGCAGGGCAGAACATAAAGGAAATACAAACAAAATGAAGGGCATCAAAGGATAGTGAGTTCACATCTGATGGAAGAGGCGGCATTTAGAGAATATGAGAAAAGGTAAAATTTCAAATATTAGAAATTGGGGGAAAAAGGTTACAAAATATAAAGCAAAGCAAAAGTAAAAACAGTGGAGTGGGAAAGCATACAACAGATTAAGGAATAGAGGATGGCTTCCCGCAGGGCAGAAAAATGTCATGGGGGAGAGATGTTTTTAAAATTCAACACACTTTTATATATACTAAAACCATATTTTTCCTTTACTAAAAATATCTTAACACATATCACTGTGCCAGATACTGTAACCAAAAAGTAAGCATAAACATTAAATATTTTCTTAACATAGTAAACCAAGCAGGAATATTTTAGGAAAACTGGCAGATAACGAAGAAGTCATTCAATACTTTAGAGGCTGTCTTTTCCAGCAGTCACAATACACTATAAGGTTGCATGTAACACATACTACCTATCCTATTCTTCTATTTTGATCATCTCCAAGATAAAGCTACGTGAACATACATATAAAAATGCATATCGTAAATGTAACTTTATGAAAAATAAAGAAAAACAATCATAATAAACATTTAAGCCAACATCTTTGATTTTAGCCAAGCTATTTTTCCTCTCAATGTAACAACAAAAGGTTATATGAGAACTGGGGATTCAACTCTATAAAACAATTAGAGCCCTCAACTGTAAGGTGTTATAAAACATTTCCAATATATTTATGGTTTCTAAAGAAACCAGGCTATAATTTTACAAAGCTATTTCCCACCTAAGAGTTCACCTCTTAAGGGAATGCATTCATGTTTAGGAGGGAAAAGAAAGACTGCAAATTTTATATTTAATGACTACTTTCAAATTACCCAAAATACCACACTAATTAAAAACATCAATCCAAGCTCAGACTTTCAATCCTATTCACTCTTATAAATGTAAAAAGTTAGTTTTGACGGCTTAACAGTTCTCCTTAATATTATTCAATTCAATATTCTCTTTGAAAAGGAATTTCATTTTTAAACCCACAGAACAGCCTGGAAACTTATCATCTGCAGTAGTAAGTTTTTATTCGAACAAAAGATGAATGCAAAAATCTTCATTTCACAGGTCAGGTTTCAAAACCCCGAAGAAAATGCATAGTAGAATAAAAAAAAATGCAAACCAACTTCCATCTCTGTACTTAGCTTATTAGACCATAGTTCACATTATATACCGGAATAAATGCAGAATTCATTGTGTTGGGAGGGAGAAAGGAAGGGAGTAAAGGAAGAAAGTTTGCTCTTGTAAAGCACGAATTTGGGTTTGCCAAGACAAAAGCTTTATTTTTCTGTTTGCATTTTTCATCAGTCAACAAAAATAGCTATTCTAAAAACAGAAACCATAGTCTTACCAAAGTTAACATCACATTAGAGCTCTAATTGAGAGCAAAATATGTTTATCTATCAAAAACTACACAGAGCTTAAAGAACAAAGACATGAAGTTTTCAATATGCAATCAGTATGATAAAGATCATAAATCACTGAACAAAAACAGGTTTTCTGTTTCCAAATGAAATAGGATTCAAGATCACAAACACCCTAAAACTATACATATACCATGTACGTTTATAATGAACTGGCAGATGTCTGATTATGTGGGGAAATGGCACATTTCCTTAAAATCCCACTAGAACAATAATAATCCATCAAAGCAGCCGTTTCATCAGTTTGTGTGTGTGTTTCAAATAAAACAGAACTTTTCAAGCCAACCCTGCTTTTCTTCAGGCTCTCAGTGCCATCTAGTGGAATATTACTAGGGTTACAATTTAAAAGAAGGTTTCAGCAAAATGATTTACAGAAGATTTTTATAAAAGGTTACTAAAGTGGCATTATTTTAATCCAGCTTTATACTTAAGTGATAAAAATAATGTATTTTAATCCTTTCTTCAAAATAACAACATTCCAGGGCTTCCCTGGTGGCGCAGTGGTTGAGAGTCCGCCTACCGATGCAGGGGACACAGGTTCGTGCCCCGGTCTGGGAGGATCCCACATGCTGCGGAGCAGCTGGGCCCGTGAGCCATGCCCGCTGAGCCTGCGTGCCCGGAGCCCGTGCTCCGCAACGGGAGAGGCCACAACAGTGAGAGGCCCACATACCGCAAAAAAAAAAAAAGAAAAAAGAAAAAAATAACAACATTCCAAATATACACATATTTGTTTTTAAAGAAACAGATCTTGAAGGAAAACTGATTTTATTCATGGAAATGTACTGAATTACTAACACATACTAAAAATCACAAAACTGGAAAGCAAAACTTTCATATTTGATACTCTGCCAAATATTGTTATTTACTTCTCTTATTCAATAGTTATGCTATTTTAACAAGTATTTTCCTAAATTTATTTCTATGAAAAAGAAAACATTAAAGATAATAGCTTTGGAGACATCAAATATATAATTTTTTTTAAAAGCTATCTTTAAAAATTTCTCAACTTCAATGAAAAATATCAAGCTATTTGCCACATGCCTGTCTAGCTAAAGCTGAAGAAAAGACACATAAGCTGAAGCACAGACAGAAAAGTCCAGTGTATAAGTCTTAATTTACGGTTTTCTGGTTTTTTAGTTTTCAAACACCTCATCAGACCTCTCCTTAAAAGAAGAAATACTATCTATTTTGAGAAAAGACACCACAGCACCTTCAATCCCAGTGTTTAACGACCCCAGTCTTTCCAATTCCTACACCTTCTACATCCAATAAAATTCTCAGTCCTAAATCCTACTTTTAAAATGTCTCTCAAATTTAACCCTTCTCCATTTCCTAAACCTCATACTCTTTATCTTCTTAATTAGTATCCTGGTCTAGGATTGCCACTCAAATATCTCTGTACCCTAGTTATCTTTCTAAAACAAATTAATCACGAACTCTAGAAGACCCCACACTCACGTCTACCTACCCCTAATCCTCTCCTAGCTGTGCTACCACTGTGCATACCTTAGTATAGATCTCTACTATACTCCTCTGCAATTATCTATTTTTGCTTGTCTCTTCTACTCAGGTTCAGGTAGGAATAGAGTCTTGTACCTCTTTGCATCTTCAAAACTTAGTAACAGCCTGGCTCAATAAATAATTGCCAAATGCACTGCGTAAATGATCTTTTATGATTTGCTACGAAAGAAGGGTTAAGAATATCAAAGCATCTGAAGCCAAGAGAAGCATAATTTCATTAATGGTTAAAAAGAACACAGTTAAATATTTTTAGCCATGAATGCCTAAGAAAAAGTCTAAATGATTCTGCAGATCCATGGTTAGAGTCCCTCTTGGTACCACCTGCAGAAGACACCTGTCTTAAATGAAACATTATCCTAAATTGAAATTTAGTGATTTATTCCAATCACTAAAGCTAAAAAAGTCTCCTAGTCATAAATTTCAACACTAATCCTGTCTAAATCAGATAGCAATAGACTCATCAGTTTATTCTTTTGACTGTATTTTTGTCTTCTCTCTCCTACAAATATTACAATAAAGATAGCATAAAATATCAGAGTTAAAACGGCTCTTAAATATCATCTAGTTCGGGCTTCCCTGGTGGCGCAGTGGCTGAGAGTCCGCCTGCCAATGCAGGTAACTTGGGTTCGTGCCCTGGTCCGGGAGGATCCCACGTGCCGCGAAGCGGCTGGGCCCGTGAGCCGTGGCCGCTGAGCCTGCGCGTCCGGAGCCCATGCTCCGCAACGGGAGAGGCCACAACAGTGACAGGCCCACGTACCGCAAAAATATATATATCATCTAGTTTTCACATGTTTTCACAGATGAGCACGCTGGGGCACAAAGCTATTAAAATGACTTCCCTTTAATAAGCTGAATGCTTAAGTCAATACTTGAACCTAGCTCTCTTGGCTCTTATTCCAGCACTTTCCTCATGTTTTGGTAAAGTTCTGAAAATAAAGCTCTGTAATTAGTGTGGTTTTAGGATTCTTTTCACGGATTCTAAGAAGTCGGTCAAATCCATTTATTTTACTTCACAGAAGTATTCTAAAAGCTAGAAAACACTCTGCCCAAACTCCCAGAATATTATATAATAGAAATGCTACAGAGTAGGTAGGTACTCAATAAATATTTATGGAATAAATTAAGTATACAAACAAAAATACTTATATTTAGACAAATATATTTTCAGGTTTTGACTGCAACAGCTATTTCTTTTGTCTCCTCACCCTATATTTTTCTTTGATGAAGAAAATCAAAGGCATAGTTAAGCCAATCATGCAAGAGTAAACGTAGCTGAATCCTATTCGTATTTACAAGTCAATAAAGTCAAGGCCTTAAAAAACAAAACAACCAACCAAAAAAACCCCTTATCTTTAAAGAATCATATCAGAAGGCAGTATTTCAGTAAAAATTCATAAACAATATTCATATTAGTACTTTTTTTCAGGTTTACGGTATGTAAACATTATAGAAGCACTGTGGGAAGTTTACTTAAGATGTTTACTTAAGTTTTACTTAAGATATAGATTTATAAGGTTCTGATATTTTTATTTTTTAATCGGGATTCAACAAATCCTCTCAAACACAGTCCCAATAAGTTCTATAACTACCAACCATGTGGCTATTACAATTATTATATAACAAATGTTGGTCTTAATTCTTCATAATTCTGTAACCAATTAAATTATCTAAAAATCTTTCACATAATTCAAACAATATACATTTCCTTAAATGGATAACAAGTTTAGTCAGTAAATACAATATAGATTAATTTCTTATATCCTTACCTCTGCATGAAAAGCCCATTAATTTGAAAACAACAGAATCCATTTACCAGGAATGAAATTTTAGGTCATCACTAACTCTTCATTCTACTTTTTCCCACAAAAATTGTCAATAAAACTTACAAAATTTTATCTAGAACGGCTCCTGTATTCCTGTTCTTTCTCCTCATCGCGTCCTCAGCTTGGCCGATGGTTCCCAAACATGGCTCCACACCGGAATCAGCTGGGGATATTTAAACGCTACCGACGCCTGGCTCCACCCCCCACGCCGTGATTTAATTGGACTGGGGTACGGCCTGGGTACCGGTGATTCTAATGTGCAGCAAAGTTTGGGCACCATTGACCTTGGCTCTGAACTATTTAAGCTAAGAGTTTTTTAATCTGCTCAAAAGTTTCCTTTCCTATAGCAAATTCTGAAAAGAATCTTTTTTTTTTTTACTTTCTGTACTATTTTCTCCACCAAAATTCCAATTTTCCAATATATGGATTATTATTTGACTCACATCTCCTCTTAAAATGGGATATAGTGTCATCTTATCTCTAAAAAGCAGAAATTGTACCAGATGATTTCTAAGGTTTCTTCCCACTCAGAATTTATATAGTTCTCAAGAAAAAAAAAATCAATAGTACTTTCTGGATTATCAAGCTCACCTGACTCCCTTCTTCAGTTCTCCTTAACTACCCTCCTTTTCCTAATGAGTCGAACCATATGAAATCTGCCAATATTAGACCATTTCTAATCTAAAACAGCCATTTCATATGCTCCATCTTAATATTTCCCTCCTACTTATCCTTTATACAAGAACGTTTTAATGTAACACCCAAGCTAAACTTTCTTTCTTGAAAACCCCCATGAAATCTCAATTCCTTGTTAAAACTTAGAAAAATATGATGACAAGAACAGGAAAAAGAAATGGGTCCATTCCTGAAGACGAAAGATGCCTTTTTTTAAATGTTCTACCTATACTTGAGAGATAGAGCTATTAAATAAATGTTTAAAAGCTTCTCTATACAAGTATTTACATTGAACACTTAAACAGTGTAAATTGATTTTTTGTTTGTTTTTTACTTTTCCCACTGGAATATCAGGGGAATCCAAGCTAAAATAATGCTTTTTTTAAATTGAGGTATAATTGAGGTACAACAATATATTAGTTTCAGTTGTACAAAATAATCATTTGATATTTGCATATATTGCAAAATGATCACCACAATAGGTCTAGTTAACACCTGTCACCATAAACAGTTACAGAATTTTTAGAGAAATTAAATTTATATGTATGACCTAACTATAAAGTAACATCTAAATTGTGAAACACAGCATTTTGTTTCAGCATCCAAGTTATACTAAGCTATGCTGTGTAAGGAATTTCTGAACGTGAGCCTTCTTAATTCTTAGTTTCAGTACTGACTGTGAACTTCAACCACATCAAACTTAATCTACTGACTGGAGCTTTGCCACTCTCCAGACCCAGCAATTCAATTTCTCAAAACCACCCAGAGTAGCTCACCCTGCAGTACTTGAAATGTTTCCAGAGAGAGCACAGAGAGAATAGACACAAAAAACTCTAAAGGCTTTCTTAGTATAAGGCTAAATTTAAGCTGAGGGCATTGATGCTAATTTTACCATTAGCTGTTTCACAGTTTAACTCAATTAGCTTCTTAGTGTCAATCAGCCCACTGCCCTAGGCTTAATCATCACCTGAACCATTTACACTTGCTGACCTTGTGATTCCAGACTGGCCTCTCTAGCCAGAGCCCATCATCTTAAAAGTATACACTGCTATACATATACACGTATCTATTCTTTTTCAAATTCTCTTCCCATTTACGTTATTACAGAATATTGAGTAGAATTCCTGTGCATTAATCAACTATACTCCAATGTAAAATAAAATTTTTTAAAGACTTAAAAAATCTTTTTTTTTTAAATAAAGAGTATACACCGCTGATCACTGATGGGGAGAGGGTGCGGAGTCAGTAAGAAGACTATGTAATGAAATCATTATAAATTCTCTACCTACCGCTACTGGGAAAACATCACGGACTCATGGTTTAAAGACAACAGAAAGTTCCTATGCAATACATTCATGTATTTTTTAAAGAGGCTCACATCAATTTTACTCTGGTTCTGAAACATTTAATGCAATCCACTTCAAGGCATGTTCATAATGCCTGATAATCATTTCTTTAAGTCAAAGAAATACAGAGAATTATCTGTCAATTAGGATTTATGGTTATCTCTCCCAATTTTATCACATCCAACAGTCTTTTCTAAAATTATATAAAACTATTCAAAATGCCTCTTTATAGCTTCTGAGCCATTTCATGCAAAAGCGTTGGTTAGAATTTTATCATATTTGTATCTGACCTAATGTAAAAGCTAAGCAGTAAATACAAAATTCACTTTAGGGGGCAAGGCACCTCAAAGAGGTGGGAAATCATCCTCCTAAGCAGCTGACACTGAGGTGTGATAAGAGGCCGTAGGATTGCTGATCTAGAGAAACAAGCCCTGTGTATTAAGTTGCCAGACACAGGAAACAAACAGTAGTTTCAAATATGATCCTCAAATTGAAAACCACAAGAGCAGACATTCAAAACAGGCTTTGATCTGCGATACAGCTGCTATACATGGAGGCAGCTGTGAGTGGCGAGGCCCCGGAGAGTGAGACGGCAGGGATTTATTTATTTAACAATGGCTAATATTTCTCCTGAGGGGAAGCCAGCTAGCTTTCAAATGACACCTATTAAATTTGTAGACTGCGAAGTTCACATGAGTATCAGGGGATTAAAATCCAAAATATCTACAATTTAGCGTAAGCTGTGCTTTAGCTACTTACTCAAAAATCTCTGCTCCAGGGACTTCCCTGGTGACGCAGTGGTTAAGAAGCCACCTGCCAATGCAGGGGACACGGGTTTGAGCCCTGGTCCAAGGAGATCCCACACGCCACGGAGCAACTAAGCCCGTGAGCCACAACTACTGAGCCTGCACTCTAGACCCCGTGAGCCACAACTACTGAGCCCGTGCCACAACTACTGAAACCCACACACCTAGAGCCCATGCTCTGCAACAAGAGAAGCCACCTTAATGAGAAGCCGGTGCACCGCAACAAAGAGGAGCCCCCACTTGCTGCAACTAGAGAAAACCTGCATGCAGCAACAAAGACCCAATGCAGCCAAAAGTAAATAAATAAATTTATAAAATAAAAAGAAAAAGCTCTGCTCCATAACAAAAACATAATTTACTATGATTTTTGGCTCAGTGTTACAGCATAAAAAGTAAGCCATTTCATTTTATTTATCCAAATTACAGCAGATGAATCAATAAGTTTCATTTATAGATATATAACTGCTTTCAGGCAAAGAATTTGATACAATAATAAACTCTAAATTTATCAGTTTCGCATTTTCTGCTTCACTATAATGAATCATACTGCATCCCAATGAGTAATGAAAGCAAAAACAAGCCCCAAGCCTACAGCATTATAAAACTTTACCTAGCTCATCATAACAACCATCTGCCTGTGGGAAGGAAAAGCTTCTGTGAATCAATTATCCAAAGGCAACAATATTTTCTTAAGGAAGTGAAAAGTCGTGCTCACTCATGTAGATCAATACCTTTCCAGGGACCCGGAGACTCTCAATGGCACCAACATCACTGAGGCTCTCTGGGGGACTTTTCAGACCCTTAAAAAAAATAATAACATAAAAGGAATTTTAATTGTGCTGCAGAACTGTAACATGATAGAATATACTTATTGAAATAGAAATCACCATTTTAAAAACAGAAATTTTCCTGCTTTAAAATAGATAGAACATATGTTTCTAAAAACAATTGTCACAACACATATAGTACTATACTATTATTAAATCAAGTAAAGATTTACTTTCGGAAATTTAAAATAGAATTACCATATGGCACCTTTATACCTAACGGTTGAAGTCTAACTTAACCATGATTCAAAAACAACAAAAAGAAACTTGGGTGACAAAAAGCATTCTATAAAAGCACTTATCTATTAATCATGACCAAATGCACGTGGTAAAAAGGTCCAAGCATTATGACCCACAGATATAATATACCAACTGACTGAGCTAACCAAAGATTTTTAAATAATGATAATTGCTTAGTTAATACATAAGTAATCCCTAGATTTTATCATTTCTCACCAATGCACCCAATTTATACTACATAATTGAGACTTAAATCTCACAACTCACTGCTTTAGCTCTTTATAGAAAGTACCTGGTACTTTCTATATTCACATCAAATGAGGGATTCTGAAAGTCTCATTTGTACCAGGGAAAGTTATCAAGACAGAAAGAAGTCAGCCATTTAAATTTTCTTTAAAAGCCTCTTTTTAACATAGTCTATTCAAAGCAGACACCTAAATTCCCTGTAATATTAGTCTATAAGCAAAATTAGCTGGTACATGAACTTGAGGAGAGATTTACTCTACTGTCAAGTTTCTGTCCTTTAGATACTCTAATATTGGCTTTTTGGTGTCCTTGGTAACCAAAATACATGTTATGTTTAGGTTGATTATTTGGGTCTTAGAGTAGAACTTGCTCATTTTTAAATTATAGAGGTGTGTATTTCCTCTTCCCTATTATAAAATACCACCAGTCATAGCTACAATTTTTTATGACAAGGTGCTCTAACCTCATCCCCAATCTTCCATTATCCCCGGAATACCGCCCTTCTTTGTCTCTCTCTCTCTCTCTCTCTCTGTCTCTCTTATACTCTCTCTCTCTCTCACTCACTCACACACACATATACACACACACACACACACACACACACACACCACCCTCTAAAGAAACCAAATCAATACTCCACTTTCAGAACTCCTCTATGAAGTTTTCCTAAATCTTACGTTTCAAAGAAACATCATTTCTCAGTAATGCTCATGGATCATCTCCATCAACATTACCCAGGGAAGTTTTTAAACATAAAACTTCCACATAAAACTTCTAGGTCCCACCACAGAGCTAATAAATAGGTATTTCTAGATTAGGACCAGGAGTTGCATTTTAACAAGCAACCTGGATGACTACTATAATCTCTAATGTTTTAGAAACCCCACTAGACATTTCCCAACACCTCTGCCAAAGTAGTGAAGTTTTAAATATTAAATATATATATCTCTCAGACCCAAGAGAAGGGAAAGACCAAGTCCTCTATTGGCCTTTATAGCCCAGGAGCTAGCACAGTTCCAGGAACAGAGTAAGCACCAAAGAAATTAGTAAATTATTTGGAGTCTTAGGCTCCAATCTCTAATTAGACCATCGTTCCCATGGGAATATGCAACTGACTTTAAAATGAAGTTTCTAGGGAAGTCTGCAGGAATAAGAAAAGCATACTGAGGCTAAAAGTCTTACAATGAGTGAGAAAATAAAAGTACAAAACTACTCTTGTGTGTTTGCTCTTCCTTGTCCCAATTACTCACCAAGAGTCATCACAAGGGCATAGCACCAAAAGTGGTAAAGAAGGCAAGGTTGGGTTATGAAATAAACTTCTCTATACATTATATACACACACTTATATACATTCAAACATATACACATACATGAGAGTAAAACTTCATAATTTGATTCAAAATCACGACCACCCCTGAAATACCTTTTAAAAAAATCATTGCCATGACTTTTAAACAAACATTTTAAAAAGTATAGATTTGTTTAACCACTCTAATAAATTCTTGAAGGAATATATCAGGTGTAATTTTCTCTTTCCCCAGAGTTACTCAGTAAAGAAAACAATGCCTAAAACAAGTAAACAAGTGGCATATACCAATATCTAGAAAAAGGCCTTGCCTCCAAATTAGTTACCACACATGATAATTTGCTACTAATACATGACAACTTCACACCAAAGGTACAAAATAAAAGTAATAAAAATTGGAAACCCTATGTACATGTTAGGAAGCAGGGGATTCACAGAATGTCTTCTGCAGACAACCTGCCTGTCATCATAGTCTAATGATGGTGACAGTAACTCACAGGCTGTTATAAGGGATAAAGGAGGTAACATATATGAGAGGCCAAAAATGGTGTCTTGTACATGGTAAGCACTCTTCAAGTGTTGACCATTATTCTGAATGTCACAGAGAAATGCTTTTTTTTATCTTATCAAAACAGAAATAAAGAATTAAGTAAATGTCTCAAAGCACAATATGACTCACCTGTATTTTAGGATTACAGATCCTCAACCCTTTGATTAGGAATTTTATAGATTTCTACTAACAAATATGAAGTCAGCATTTTTATTTTATCTTCGTCTCTTTAAAGCAGGAAGTCATGGTTATAAGTGCAGTACTCTGCCTTTATTAAATTAAAACTTTCACTATAATCATTAACCATTATTTGATTTTCTTTTGTATTTGATTTTTGTTTTCATAATTTCCCCAGTTTAAATTTATATAAAATCATCATAAATAATACCTGTCTTTGCAACTTTATTTCTTTGCCCAAATCAGATTACACTTCAGACTACTTCTGTTTTGTCCCTATGAATACTCAATTTCCATTTATGAGACCAGCAACTTACATCCCAATGATCAAAAGGAGCCTGTGAGATGATTTGTGATTCCTTTTCTTTTCAGAAAAAGTTTCAGCAAAACTCAACAGAGTGTTTATATGCAGCCCTCAGTTTCTCTCAAACCCACCCTAATCAGGCTTTCCCCCTCACCACTCCACAGAAGCGCTGTTGTCAGGTCACCGACGACCTTATCGCTGCTCAGTCCAAAGGCTCATTCTTATTCTCACCTTCCACGGCCCATCTGTAGCATTTAACACAGCTGATCACTCCCTCTTCTTGTAAATTCTTTACGTGGCTTCCAGGACCCACTCGATTTGGATGTTCTCTATCCAACAAATATTTATTGAGCATCTGCTACAGGGCAGGTGCTCTTCGGGTTGCAGCAGACTGCTCACTTCACTGGCTGCTCCTTCTCAATCCGCCTTCCTAGATCCACCTCTTCTCCCGACCTTGAAACACTGAATCCTCAAAAGCTCCAACTGTGGACTCGTTTTATTTCTACAATCACTCCATTGGTGATCTTAGTCAATTTGTATACCCTCTTTATTCTCATAACTCCTAAATTTTTATCTATACCCTGAATCTCTCCTCAGAAATTCAGGCCTTTAGCCAACTGCCTATTTTCTTTCTCCAAATATCCAAGAGGCTTTGAAATGAACAAGTCTTAAAACTTTCTCCCTTCCTTCAATCTGTTCCTCTCTCAGTCTTACCCACCTCACTAAATGGCAATTCCATTCTTCCAATTGCTGGGGCCAAACCATTTGGAGTCAACCTTGAAGCTTCTCTTTCTCTCACAGCCCAACTCCAATCTATTAAGAAATCCTGTCAACTCCACATTTACGATACATCCACAATCTGACCTCTTCTCAACACGTCCACCACTTAGCACCCTGAGTGAGGTCCATACCGTATCTCACTTGGATTACTGCATTAGCATCCTTATTGGTCTCCCTGGCCTTGCTATGGGTGAGGAGAAAAGTAGAGGAGATGAGATGAGGATGAGGGTCTATGTGATCAGGCTTCCTGCCCTCAGCTCTCTGACCTCATCTCCTACTACTTCTCTCCTCACTCACTTCACTCCACCCACACCGCCCTTTGCTGCTCCTCAAACATGCTCCTGCCTCAAGGCTTCCGCATCTGCTTTTCCTTCCACCCAGAATGCTCCTTCCCAGACATCCTCAGAGTTTACTCCCTCACCTCCTTCAGGTTTTTACTCAAATGTCACCTTCTCAGTGAGGCCTTCCATGGCCACCCTATCTAAAATTATAAATGACCCCAAATTGCCAATAACTCCCAGGATTCCCTATCCTCTATTCCTCCAAAGCATGTATCACCACGTCTGCCTTAGCACTTGGTTTTGTTAACTGCTACATCCCCCAAACTTAGAATGGTGCCTGGCACATAGTGTTAAATAATCATTTGTTCAATGAACTGAAACAACAGAGCCCAGCATAATGGAGAAAGCAGAACAAAAGAGCTCATCTAAATAAAGAGCGCTAACAAAGCCTGCTCTACACTCTCCTCCAAACCAAGATCCTTGGAAAGCTGAAATGCCAAAAACTCTAAGTTTCATAGACCTTAATTTCACATCTCTCCACATCAACAACAATATATTATCAGCATATTCTTTAGCCTCACAAAAAAGAAACATCTTTATGTATATTTATTTGTAATACTACTACGTTTAACCTAACAACAAACAGTACAAATAAAATCCCCAGTGTAACTCTAGGCAGCACCCTACTTTCCTACCTCGCAGATTCATGAAATGTGTATTAATAATGATTAAACACGTGGAAGTCAAGCCATAAACAAATATAATTAGGATGACTTTTAAAATATGTGTGAAACTCTGAATTTTACCTCACCTTTTACACAGTGTAGTTCCAGCTTTTGGTATGTGCTCTTTAGTTTAGTTTTTTTTTTTTCATCCCAACTAACCACAGATTTTACTGCTCAATCCAATAAACAACTGATTGAGGCTGAAGAGTTCATTTTCAGAACAATTTCACTACATTTAAGAGACATAAACTTATTATCACTGGTATCTGGACTTCTGTATTTTTCTCTCCCACTTACTATTACAAAATAGGGTTAGAAAACAAACCAACCAGGACTTCCCAGTGGTTGAGAATCCGCCTGCCAATGCAGGCGACACAGGTTCGAGCCCTGGTCTGGGAAGATCCCACATGCCATGGAGCAACTAAGCCCGTGCGCCACAACTACTGAGACTGCACTCTACAGCCCGCGAGTAACAACTACTGAGCCCACGTGCTGCAACTACTGAAATCCATGCGCCTAGAGCCCGTGCTCCGCAACAAGAGAAGCCACCACAATGAGAAGCCCGCACACCACAACGAAGAGTAGCCCCCGCTCACCGCAACTAGAGAAAGCCCGTGCACAGTAACAAAGACCCAATGCAGCCAAAAATAAAATAAATAAATTTATTTTTTAAAAAAAGAAAACAAACTAATCAAAGTTGCTATACAATGATGACAATATCAACTGTGCTGAACTGCCAGCAAGCAACAGGAGAGAGCACCAAACTTAGCTGAGGCACAAAAGTCCAAGTTCAGCATCCCAGAGGCAGTTTAGGGGTATTGGTGGCATAATGTACAAAGCTGTATATTGTTTTAAAAATCAAATGCGGGACTTCCCTGATAGTGCAGTGGTTAAGAATCCACCTGCAAATGCAGGGGACAAGGGTTCAAACCCTGGTCCAGGAAGATCCCACATGCCGCAGAGCAACTAAGCCCGTGCGCCACAACTACTAAGCCTGCACTCCAGAGCCCGCGAGCCACAACTATTGAGCCCGCAAGCCACAACTATTGAGCCCACGTGCCACAACTATTGAAGCCCGCGCACCTAGAGCCCGTGCTCTGAAACAAGAGAAGCCACCGCAATGAGAAGCCCACGCACTGCAACAAAGAGTAGCCCCCGCTCGCTGCAAATAGAGAAAGCCCGTGCGCAGCAATGAAGACCCAACGCAGCCAAAAATAAATAAATAAATAAAATTATTTTTTTAAAAAATCAAATGGATACCAAAGTCAGCCTGAAATCAACTATCGTTTGAATTACTGCTGGCTTCCAGTTTTCCCGCTTTCCAACCATCAATTCAGTCACTGAGATGATCTCTATGATCATGCACTTCTTTGATAAGGCCCAGGAACTGTGGTAACTCCTTTATCTCTTTACCTTGATCATATCATATACACATCACCACTAGGAAAGCCCCATGTGATACATGTTATCATTCCTATTTTAAAGATGTGAAAACAGATGCTCAAAAAAGTTAGGTAAGTTGCTCAAGGTCACACAGCTACTACAGGATGGAGCAGGACTCAAACCTATCCTAAAAAAAGAAGTGTTATGAAGCATAAGACCAGGACTCAACAAATGTGAGGAACTGCCAACTGTTATTACACACTTAATTAAATCTCTTATTATTCACAGAACTTCTAAATTTTATTTTCATGACATTAACAATATAATTTGACAGAAGTAAAATAAACACATAGGATTCGTGTATTCTTCACCAGAGATCTACAATTTGTAATCTATTCAGTTATCTCTCAAATTCTAAACTATCAAATAAGAATTTAATTTGGCATTTGTAGTCTTTTTTTAATCAACAAAAAAATTCACAAATGAACCTTTCACTAAATGATCATCCTCCACATTCTCCAAAGTTCCCAAAATCACACTGATTTAAAACTTTAATCTAAATTATCCTTCTCTCATATAAAAATAATAAAGAATGGCCAATTCTAGTAAAATATTAGAGTTGAAATAAATAAAGGTATCTAAAACCAAAGCATAATCAATAAGTACATAAAAGTAAGTTTCTGCCACTTCTGATTTGAAGGAAGCTGACACATTATTAGGAAGTCCCTAACATTTATGAGATGAGACAGAAAACAGCCAAAGTTTTTATTCATGAATTAGCATTCTGGCAAAAAATAAAAGACCATTATTTTGCCATGACAATGATTTTTTTTTAAGTATCATTTCACATACACTTGATGACTCCGATAACAGAACTGTGAGACAGGATGAACAAAAATAATTATTATTCTCATTTTCACATCCGGAAACTTAAAGCTACTAGATTCAGGGACTTGCTCAAAGTCATAAAGCTATCAATTCTGTCTTCAAATTATCTGCTTTTTTCACTCTTTCTAGTCATCTTTATTGCACAGACCTCACTTCCCTACCCAGGCCATCCTCACAGACGATGGGCAGCTTGGATAAAGGGAACCCTGCAGGGTAGTTAGGGCTATCACCGGACAGCTGGCAAAAGGCAGAAAAGGACGAACAAATGTAGCCTCCGACTTCGTCATTGACCTCATCTAAAGGAATGTTTCTGGGTCACCGGGACCCACCTGAGCAGGGCTCCAAACCTGGCGGCTTAGGTGAGTTTTCCAGGGCGTGCTCGAGCTTTATGATGCCCCTGACACCTGCCACAACCTATAACTTGGTTATCTGCCTGCCTGCGGCCCAGGGACAGAACATCTCGGCTCCTCTTCCAGGAAAGATGAAGGAGACCTTTGCTTCAGCCTCTGCGACTTACCTGCCGGGTCATAAGAGATTTGATTCTTTGCATGTCGAATTCGTGAGGGGGCACCTTGCCGCAGAGAACTAACAAATCACACAGAACTACCAGACAGCCGGTCCCAACACAGGGAAGCCATAGTGAGTGGTCACGTGGAGCTGCCGAGTTGGGTTTCCCTTCCTTTCCCAGAGCATTCTGGGAATTGTAGTCCCCCGGCTGCCGTCGGCACCTGCAGTGGAGGCGAGAGGACGGCCCAGGTACTACATTTCCCGGCAAGGAAAGCAGCTGACGCTTCGGTTAAGCCCCACAAATCTTGTTGCTCTGAGAGACCACGGCGGTCGCCGGCCTTTAAAGCGGTTCTTGCTCTCGGTAGCTGCTCCGGCGAGGCGAAAACCTAACTCATAGGTGACCAGACATTGAGCAACAGGAGCAAACACTGAGAAGACAGTATGTAAACCAGACTGACATGACCACCCCGCCCCAGGAGTGTGGTGGAGGAAACCCCACCTGGTCTTGAGGGGCGGAGTGAGAGGACGACAGACTCACGCGAAGGGACGGGAACGCCAAGGACTGGAAGGCTCCAAGAGGTGACCTGAGAACTTGGCACTCCCCAGGTGGCGCAGGGCTTGGCCTGAGGAAAAGAGTGGTCCACGTTGTCCAATGGCGGCTGTCCAGGTTAGGGCTGTTCTTCCTCAGTATTGGCATCCAGAGCAGAAAACTAAAACCAAAGGATTTAATCCCCACCTATCATTTTACCACCTGTGTAATCTAAGGCAAGTCAAGATGGAAAATATAACAATAAGTACACATGTCACTTTAACGTCCTCTTTTCAACTTTTAGCAGTTTAGCTAAACTGGGGAAAGCAACAGGGGAGTGGTTTGGGGCTTAATTTAAGAAAGAACTTTCCAATTATGAGAATACCAGAAAAAAAAAAAGTGACCCAGAGCTAACAATTAACAGTAGATAACATTTATTGAGAGCTTACTACCTGTCAAAAACTCTGCTAATAGCTTTACGTTTGGTATCTCATTTATCCACACAAGCATCATATGGAGTTGGTACTATTATCCCCATTTTAAAGATGAGGAATCTGAGGTACGGAGAAATTAAGTAACTTGCCTAAGGTTACTGCAGATGTGCAAGCAGAAAATGAAGGGCTGTTTATCCAGATGTTTTAAGTAAGGCTACCAAGGATTTTCTTTTTGCATTTATTTCAATTAATGTTTATTAGGAAATAAAACACAGACCCATGATTTCAAAGATATTTCTTAGGACAACTAAAGAAATGTTAAAGTGTGCCAAACTAATGAAAAATATTAGATAAACAACAGTAGTGGGTGATAGTCAGATATGGCAAAAATAATAAAGTGGTGTGCAAATGGGGGACACTAATATAGAGGTTATTGGCAACTCTGAAATTCTAGTTTTTGACCTCTCAGCATCTTGCCTTATGAATTTTTTACAAATGAGGTTGTAATATTTGACTTAGGGTTTTGTAAGGATAAGTGAGAGCATGTAAGTGAATGCAATTTATAAATTGTAAAGCACCTTACGATTATGAAGTATCATAGTCATAATTCTGCCCAGTTTTCTGCTCCAACAGAACCACGCTGTTCATAGTTCTGTCATTGTGCTTGACAGTTCCTTTTAAAATGATATGCTTACTTATATGGTTTTCTGACTCTGTTACTTCTAACCCCGTGAAGAAATTTCAGTACTTTTTGGGCAACTTTAGTTTAGTTCATTCTTCACCTGCTCTAATCTTAATTGCCAGAGAGTTCTTACTGTGTGAAAGTCTTCAGTATTTAGAAGTCCCTGAAAGTATCAGAAACTGCTGACCATATTAGCATATAAAATGAAACCCAATTCAGTAAACATTTGTTGATTATTGGGCACTAGTCAACACTATCCTAAGCACTTCAGATTAATAAAATACAGTTTTGACCTTTAAGGAGTTTACAATTTAGTTGAAAAGCATATATTAGGGGTGATCCAAGTCCAGTAGTTCTCAAACTTGACTGTTCAGATTCACCTGAGGAGGATGCCATTGTTATTGCTATCATTTTTGCGGGAGTTCTTTGTTTAAGGTCAAGAGATTCTTATAGGCAACCAGCTCTAGCATTTAAAATCTACTCTTTAGAATGAGAAAATGAATCCATCTAAGATTCTGAGGTCACAGGACTAGAACCCAGATCCAAACCCAGAATTTTTCCCCTCAATACACAAAGTTGCAGGTGACCAAAAAAAAAAAAGTTTTTTTCATTTTATGTATTTGGTTTTTTCCTATCCGCCAAACTGGGGAAGCGAGTGTTTTCTGTATCTACTTGACCCTGAAGAGGCAAGAAAGCATTACAACTTTGTTTAACTCTAATACTCTACACTTTAGTTTACTTCTTATTAACTAAAACGAAGTGGACAGCCAGGCCTCTAAAAGTTCAAAGGCTGTAACTATAATATTGGAAACATGTAAAGTAAATCAGTGCTGTTGCCTAAATAAAATATATTTTCTAATTCAGCATACCCTAACACTATAGAAAATAACTGAGCCACCCATGCTACCTTTTTAACTCCCTAAACTAAAAAATAAAAACAAAAACCTATAGCCCTAAAGAGCACTTTTTAAAAGGTGAAGTATGTCATTTCATTTCCATTTTTCAAAAATACACATATGAGGCCTTCCCTGGTGGCGCAGTGGTTGAGAGTCCGCCTGCCAATGCAGGGGACACGGGTTCGTGTCCCGGTCCGGGAAGACCCCACATGCCGCGGAGTGGCTAGGCCCGTGAGCCATGGCCACTGAGCCTGAGCGTCTGGAGCCTGTGCTCCGCAAGGGAGAGGCTACAACAGTGAGAGGCCCGAGTACCGCAAAAACAAACAAACAAAAAAAAAACATACATATATGAGACTTAGAACTTTCACAGTTGCCTGAGGGTCATTAGTGGTAGGCCAGAGCAAACTAGTGGAGGGTGTGGATGGCCTGCCAGTAAGTCTTGAGGAGAACCTGTTGGACAGCCGTCCCTTGGTAAAGGGGTGCCAGCCCCATTTTTGTAGATTGGAACATCCAGGCTAAGAATTAAGTAAGTTGATCTGATTCGGGGCAGTAGCGTTAGCAGTAAAGTAAGATAAGGACATATTTCTGATGGCCCAAATAGGAGGAGCCCCTGGAAGCTTAAATAAAAGCTGAGATCCTGGTTTGATTAGGCAGATACATTTCTAGTCATCCTATAAATACCAAAGCCGCAGAAAGATGTGGCCTCCCCAGGATGATGTAACTACACTTCCTGAGCAAGCAGTAGTAGAAAACAGGACACTTGCCAAAGGTAAAGCAGTGACCTGGAGAAGGGCCCAGGAAGGAAAACATTGCTGTATAGTCATTTAGGGGCCGTATCAGTAGATTAGGGCTTCTGGGAGGCAGCACTGTAGTAGGAGTGAACACTAGCACAGACAGAGGCGATTATGATGGCCTCCTCTAGCAGCCAGCTCTCCCCTGTAAACTCTAATCTTTCCTAAGACCTATCGAATTAGAATATAAGACAGGGCTTTCTTTCCCCAGTTCTTCTTACTCCCCACTGCCCTATGTTGACCTTGGCATTGGCATGTCACCACCTCTCATTCCCAGTTCTTCCTGCGATTCCAAAGCACTCATATGCTACTAGTAAATAATGAATGTGGATGTTTGAAATGCATATGGAAGACTCTGCTTTATAAAGCAAGACAAGCCTTACTTAAAATTTAAACAAACTTGACAGTAAACTACAGTGTGAGTTGAGAAGTGACAAAAAAGCCTTGCAGTCACCCCCACCCAAACCCATACACACACACACACTACCCCCAGTAGCTTCTGGCATTGTTTGCAGTTTAGTCACCATGGATATAGATTGCTTAATGTAATCAGTTTTTCCACTTTAAATGCAAATATAAGATCAATAAACAAGCTCCTGAACTGTATGGTAAATCAGAGCCCCTCAGTAGGTTACAGGTGAGATGTGAGATGTTGATGGTGGGAAATTTCTTATAATGATAAAACACTAAACCATCTTTAATAATCATGTAAAAATGGAAAGCAATTGAAGTTATATATTTTTTAACATCTTTATTGGAGTATAATTTCTTACAATGGTGTGTTAGTTTCTGCTTTATAACAAAGTGAATCAGCTATACATATACCTATATCCCCATATCTCTTCCCTCTTGCATCTCCCTCCCTCCCACCCTCCCTCTCCCACCCCTCTAGGTGGTCACAAATCACGGAGCTGATCTCCCTGTGCTATGCAGCTGCTTCCCACTAGCTATCTATTTTATGTTTGGTAGTGTATATATGTCCATGCCACTCTCTCACTTTGTCCCAGCTTACCCTTCCCCCTCCCCATGTCCTCAAGTCCATTCTCTAGTAGCTCACGTCTTTATTCCCGTCCTGCCCCTAGGTTCTTCATGACTTTTTTTTTCTTTTTTAGATTCCATATATATGTGTTAGCATACGGTATTTGTTTCTCTATTTCTGACTTACTTCACTGTGTATGACAGACTCCATGTCCATCCATCTCACTACAAATAACTCAATTTCGTTTCTTTTTATGGCTGAGTAATATTCCATTGTATATATGTGCCACATCTTCTTTATCCATTCATCTGTTGACAGACACTTAGGTTGCTTCCATGTCCTGGCTATTGTAAATAGAGCTGCAGTGAACATTGTGGTACATGTCACTTTTTGAATTATAGTTTTCTCAGGGTATATGCCCCATAGTGGGATTGCTGGGTCATATGGTAGTTCTATTTTTAGTTTTTTAAGGAACCTCCATACTGTTCTCCATAGTGGCTGTATCAATTACATTCCCACCAACAGTGCAAGAGGGTTCCTTTTTCTCCACACCCTCTCCAGCATTTATTTTTTGTAGATTTTTTGATGATGGCCATTCTGACTGGTGTGAGATGATATCGCATTGTAGTTTTGATTTGCATTTCTCTAATGATTAATGATGTTGAGTATTCTTTCATGTGTTTGTTGGCCATCTGTATGTCTTCTTTGGAGAAATGTCTATTTAGGTCTTCTGCCCATTTTTGGATTGAGTTGTTTGTTTTTTTGATATTGAGCTGCATGAGCTGCTTGTAAATTTTGGAGATTAATCCTTTGTCAGTTGCTTCATTTGCAAGTATTTTCTACCATTCTGAGTGTTGTCCTTTTGTCTTGTTTATGGTTTCCTTTGCTGTGCAAAAGCTTTTAAATTGCATTAGGTCCCATTTGTTTGTTTTTATTTCCATTTCTCTAGGGGGTGGATCAAAAAGGATCTTGCTGTGATTTATGTCACAGAATGTTCTGCCTATGTTTTCCTCTAAGAGTTTTATAGTGTCTGGCCTTACATTTAGGTCTTTCATCCATTTTGAGTTTATTTTTGTGTATGGTGTTAGGGAGTGTTGTAATTTCATTCTTTTACATGTAGCTGTCCAGTTTTCCCAGCACCACTTATTGAAGAGGATGTCTTTTATCCATTGTATATTCTTGCCTCCTTTACCAAATGAAGGTATATTTTAACATTATCTTGTGTGGCTTCCTGTGTAAACATCCTGAATTCAGAAATAACTCCAGCAGCTAAGATTTTATTCCTACTATCTGCCACTAGAGGGCGCATTATCATGGTTCTGTGACAACACTTTCTCAGGATGTGCCAGACAGGCGTTGTCGTTTTTTACTGTGTGCCATGACATGAAAAGATGACCTAATTCATTTTGGAATTTAATTTATTTATGTAACATCTGTTATCGCTATGTCATAAAGTAAAGGATTTTTAATATAACACAAAAAAAAACAGAAAAAAATCTCAGAATAAATATCAGTCCTTTAGATTGAGTAAATTTAACATTAGGAAAGGGCTTTCCTGGTGGCGCAGTGGTTGAGAGTCCGCCTGCTGATGCAGGGGATATGGGTTCATGCCCCGGTCCGGGAGGATTCCACATGCTGCGGAGCGGCTGGGCCCGTGAGCCATGGCTGCTGAGCCTGCACGTCCAGAGCCTGTGCTCCACAACTGGAGAGGCCACAACAGTGAGAGGCCCGCGTACCGCAAAAAAAAAAAAAAAAAACATTAGGAAAAATTTACTCCATCATCTTTATTTCTCCCACTTTGCCTAGGACCCAAAACACTTTATCATGAGCCAGCACTGTTTCTGAAAAGCACTAGAAAGAGCTTATTTAATAAAAAACAATTAGAGATTAATATTGATTTAAGAGATGTGAGGGGGAGTCTATGTGCTACATATAGAACTTCAATATTACTTTCCAAATTGTATTTTGTGCAATCCAATATTAAAATTTATACGCATTTCTTAAGCATCGACTGAGAATCAGAGGACATGGGCCAAGGAACATTTGGATTTATCTCTGGGGGAACAACTTAACAAAAATACTAGTTAACCACTATGCTAGATCCATACATGAGTAAGACCAGTCTTTGTATTAGATGAGCCCAGAGGGAAAATAAACATGCAATAAAATCAATTGAGGTTAATGAGATAAGTGCTGAAATAATGCTGCTATCTCTAAATTACACATGCAAAATTTAGATATAGCACAGAGAAAGTTGTGGTATAATAATTACCAGGGAGAAGCTCTTACCATTTTTCTGAAGCTTGGAGAGGTCATAAAGTGACCTCTGAAGAGGCCTCAGGTTTTCCAATAGTCACTTATTTTCTTTGCCTGTAGAAACAGTTCTGGAAGCTTTAATGCTAAAAGTGTTTCCAAACTTGAACTCCAAAATAACTATCATTCCTTTTTTTTTTTACCTTTAATTACACTTGAGGAATATTCTTCCTTCCCCTATTGTCACTGAACTTCTTCAGTGAGCCTTTACTTTAAAAAAATGATTTATGCAAGGAATTTTGCTTGATTAGATGCAGATTTTTATTTTATATAGCAAAGGCTTGGACTAGAACCTTCTTGCAGTAGATTAAATGAAATAGAGGTTAACTTATAACTTAGTAAATTAAGCGGAAGTGCGCAGACTGCCTGCTGCCATGGCAGTGAAAAGGCCAGGCAGAAAATCTGTAGCCCAGATACCACTGTAAGAGGCAAGATTGTCTCTGGGCCTTGGTTCACTTATTCTGTGCTTCAGTTGTGAAAATGTGACCTCAGATATTATCTTTTGGTTTAAGCTTTTATTTATAATTACACACGGTCCATGATTCAGTGTCACTTGGAAACACACCTGTGGTTTGCTTTTAAAAATTACATGAATCCATAGATTCAATAAAACCATGGCAGACATTTGTAACAGGAAGTACTACATAGAAAAATACACATTTAAAGACATTAAGATGCTCTATTTTCTTTGGTATAACTTTTACATGTTACTTAGTGATTTCATGGTGATTTATAACTGTTTAGCAGATACATGAAATACTGCAATTTTCATTGAAAAAAATTTTAATTTCAAAATAATGGCATCGTTTTACATGATAGGAAACCCGCTTTTGTTTTTCAGGAAATTTCACAATATGCTCTCATTATGAAAGCATACTGGGTTTCATTAGAGTCACCCAAAAGGATGTTTTCCTTCATGTGATTATTAATAACTAAGAATAATTCATGAAATATGCTGACAATTACTGATAATCGCTAAGAAGCTGTTCTGAAAGTCACAAGCCTGTTTTTTTGCAGAGCATATAACAGGTGTTCCCACTCCCTGTGTCCTTTGTATACACATTCATTCTGTATTCAAATCACAGAAGCAAGAGGCAGGCTAGGGTATGTTACCTCATTGCTAATTTCCCTGGCAAATAAACCAGCAGCTGCTGGTCCATGAACCAAGTTGCCACCAGGAACAGGGCACTGTATGCATGGGACAGGATGCTTTCATGGAGCCCTTCAGCAGCACGGTTGGGGTCTTTCAGTGCAAAATATACCTCCTTCTCTTAGGTAAGGCACTGCATGAAGTTTGTTCTAGCTACCTTTTTATTAAATTGTGGGCATAAGGTAAATATTTGCTTTAGGCTGTAGATTCACTCAGATAATTGAAGAACAGCTTAGAATTTTAAACAAGAACACACTTTGTTCCAGCAAAGAAGCAGGATCATTTAGGAGAAGTGAGGTTCAATAAATAGATGGTTATTGTTTTCTTAGGACAACAGTTATTGTGAGTAGCACTCATTAAGAAAGTTAAGACATTCTAAAAACTTAATGAATCTCTTCTTTTTACAGAGTTTATATATAGGTTCAACACTCTTTAATGCATTCTACTTTGGCAAATATTCTTGTAGATCGTGAATTTGTGACCACTTACAGTGAAACTTAAAACAAGTTTTGAACATAGTTTTGGGCTGTTTTAATTAAAGATATTGTGGCAAACTGTTAGCTCTACCTATTTTTTACCTATCTTATGAAATGTGGAAAAAGGTGAGATTCCAAACTAACAAAAAATATTTTATACACAATCGGGAGAAATGTGTTTAAAAGTATTATTTCTCCAAAATGCCTTTAGCCTTTCTCTTTACCCAATGGCTAGTTCAATTAAAATTTTTTTTCTCTACTTTAGTATTTCTCCCTCATTCTCCTCTTTAACCTTAGAGTTTAAAGTCTTTCTCCAGCATTCCCACTGTTTTTATGTCATCATTATTTTCACCAGGTGTTTTCTTTCCATTCTTCCTATTTATCAGTTTTAAAAGTCTCTTGTTTTATTTATATCCAAGAGACAGAAATTTTTTTTAAAAACTTTATTCCTTAAATTTTAAGAACAAATTAGCTAAATAAACAACTTAAGTTTTAGCCTTCTTCAGTAGTTTAGAGCTTTGCACTTACTGGTATCTTATGGTATAGTTTTCATAGTAAATGTGATTGTTATTTACATTTATCCCTAATATTGTTCATATTCCGCATATTTGAAATATACAGTTTGTAAATTTTTTAAATGTTTGCGTTTCCCATAGTTGTGATTATTGTTCCAGTGTTTATGTTGTCAAATTCAAGCCTATATATCTGTTTAGGTTTTGAAATTTTTAGGAAAATTAAGTGATGACCGTAACCGGCTTTTTTATCTTTGTGCATTTTTCTGGGCTTCGAAAGTATCCATTGTGTCAGTGCCACACTTAATTTTATAACAATGGGACTGCTGTCATTTCCTAAGTAATTTTTTGTAATTGGCTTTAAGAAGAACTTAGAGACAATTCATTTGAAGAATTCTACTAAAATAAAATTAAATATACTTTAGAGAAATAGATAGCATGTTCATAAGTAGCTAAAGCAGTTATTGTCCCTTAAGACTTTCTTTCTTTCACAAATTTACTTTTCTCCATTGGTAGTATGTTGTAAAGACCATGGGTAATTTGGAAATGTTTTTGTATTTTGGAATATTGAGTATCAGTTTGTTTTTTCTTTTAAAAAATCTTAGAAATTTGAAGCCCCAAATGTAGTTCGTAAAGTCTGTTCAAAGTACATCATAATTTCTATTTTCTCCAAAGATACAAGAGTTTATTTTCAGTCAATAATAGTTGTGTTGTGCTTGCTAATATCATACATGGCAATGGGGAAGTAAATGCCAACTATTTTGAGCCACGGTAGAGGTCACTTTGTGAAGTCTGATGTTTATATTAAATACAGTGAAACTGGTCTAGGGAGTCTTTTGTTGCTGGAATATAGATAAATTTTGCAATATGACGTCAAAAGTGTCCTTTATCGCTGGACAGTCCTTTATAATGTCTTAGTTTTATAGTTTAAGGGAGTCTCTGAAGGGGAGAGTATTGCTATAACTTTGTATGTCAGATTTTTTTTTTAATTTTATAAATTTATTTATTTGCTTTTTTTGGCTGCGTTGGGTCTTTGTTGCTGCGCACAGGCTTTCTCTAGTTGTGGCGAGCAGGGGCTACTCTTCATTGTGGTGCACGGGCTTCTCATTGTGGTGGCTTCTCTTGTTGCGGAGCATGGGCTCTAGGCACAGAGGCTTTAGTAGTTGTGGCACGCGGGCTCAGTAGTTGTGGCTTGTGGGCTCTAGAGTGCAGGCTCAGTAGCTGTGGCGCACGGGCTTAGTTGCTTCGCAGCATGTGGGATCTTCCCGGACCAGTGCTCGAACCTGTGTCCCCTGCATTGGCAGGCGGATTCTTAACCACTGTGCCACCAGGGAAGTCCCTGTATGTCAGATTTTTAATGGCATTATCAATGTTCTCCAAATTAGTGTAGTGCCTTATATGCAAAAAGTCAAGGGTTTCCTTTTTTGTACTCAAAAAGTACGTATTAGTGAATCTAATAATAAAATTGAATTTTCATTTAAGTACAAATATTTGGAATATTAAGGGAAAATTAAAATTTCATCCATTTTTATATCATTTATTTTCATAAAATTTATTTGTTCTTACAGAGGTTGACTTCCTAAAATCAATAGTTCAGTCATTTACATTTTCTCGTACAACAAGGAAAGAGCACTTGAAAATTTCTCAAAATGAAGCTAATTTTTTTAAGTCCGTAAACTACTGTTTTGCCAGCATGGATTCCACACCTGTCAGGGGAAATAGAGCAATGGCAAAAGAGTATGTGATCCTAAAATGTAGCAAAAGCACCCTATTATCTGTTTATTCTGCAAAGTTCACTACAAGTAAGGATTGCATCATATCAATAGATTCATGTCTTTCCTGCAAAATAAAAAGATTTTAGTGGCTGAGATTAGAAACTGTATAAAGAAAATTTCATTCCTCACTGATACTCTTATAACTTGCTACCTATAATTTATCTGATAAAAATGGTGTAGGCAATCTAAGCAAACAGCTATTGTAACAGCTGTGCTGTCTTCTCACTGTCATACATATATTTGAAAAAGCACACATATTTGAAAAATAATTAAATAACATGATATCATATCATTTGGTATGATAAGCATTGAATATATTCAGAGATACTATTGATGGTAATATATTATTTAAGGTATTATTACATGATGCAGTTTCTAAAATAGACTAAAGAACTAGGTCACTCCCCTTAATGATTATTGTAAGTGCCATATAAAATGTTATTTTCTGCTAAAGTAGTTTCGTTTTTCCCTGGGCTGCAATATTTGTATCATATTTAATATTTTATTAAATAAAATTTCTTCCCATAACTTCAGTCATAGACTCTCCAATCAAGCTTTCTTACTTAAGATTCAGCTTTCTGAGTCAAGATCCAAAAGTCACCTACATTTCTATTCTAGTCATGCTCGCACTCCATGGTAAGAAAATGCCTCCCAATCATATTCAGAATATTACAAACTCAGTTAATCTTTTTCAACCTAACCACACAAAAAGTAGAGAAAAAGCGTTCTTCCCCTTTTCAGAAAAAAAAAAAAGTAAACAAGGACTTCTGCAATGATTTCCCCAAAGTCCGAGAACAGATTAGCCAGAATTGCACTCAGGCCATCTATCTACAGCTCAGTCTAGCAGTGGTTTCTAGGTTGAGCTGTGAAATGTATTAAGTGGACCAATAAGTCAATGACCAAATTGCTTACTGTCAGAGGCAACTACTGAGTTTTATATCAGGAGCTATGCCGTTTTTTCCAGTGCATTCTCAAGGCAATGATGTAGATTCCCACCATCCCCCTTGATACCTTGGCAAAAAACACAGAACTGCCACTTTATGAAAAGATATCCAACTTAATAAGTGGATATTAAATCTGAGATTCAATACTTCAAAATTCTTTGGGCCCTTTCTCACTAAAATATGAGTCCTTCCCCTTTAAACTGTAGAGTAGCTGCTACCCTGAGAAAAGCACCTTAGGATGTCAAGAACATAAACATAAAGAGTAGAGAGAGGCCTTGGACCTCATCTAATATTACCCTTTTTTCACACATAAGAAAACTGCCATCCAGAGAATTAAAATGACTTATCTAAGGTCAGTTAACTAATCACCATTTTATCCCAGGTATGTGTTCTGTACTAAGACCTCATATTTCAGTGTACTTTTAACTTTATCAAAGTAGGAAATTCAGAAATCTCTCTGCAAGTTTAGAAAATAGGTTCCTGAAATCCCTATTTCCAGGCAATTTGCAAGTGATTAATTTAAGACTGTATGGACAAGGGAGTCCAAGATCAAGAATGAACCGTGAAACCCTCAGGAATATTTTTGTATTCACTGAAGTAAAAAAGGAAATAGCAACACAATAAATACAGTGAAAAGTGCATTTTACATATCTTAAGTTAGTAATAATGGGTGCTAAAAAACTAGTTCTGCTTACCAGGAACTTGTTAGGCACTTCCTATCACCAATTACAATGAAAGGCATGAAAATGCCTGTTGTTTCATGCAGATAACACATGTACTAAGAGGAATCTTTTCCTGTACAGGTCCGCCATCCAATGCCCAATGTCTTTCTATGTCTATGACTTCAAGAGCTTCACTCCCTTCTCTCAGTCTCTGCTTCACATATCTCAGACATCACTAGTTTTAAGTCCTAGATTTACTCTCTCATCTCCCTTTAGCTCTCTTATGATTTCCTTGCCTTTTCTGCAGTACACTTTATCTCCTCTTTATAATTCCCAGCAACAAGCTCCTTCTTTTTCTAATGATTCAAATTAAGAAGAACTACAAATTTAACATTCTTGCACTTGCCAGAAAAGAAAACAGAAGCAAATCCTCATACCTTTGTAACTCCTTTGTTATGGACCAAATCACTACAATGAATGTACAGGTACAGCCCATTATCAGAAAAAAAAACTACATGTCAATCACAAATACACACAGAGCCCAAGGAGACTGTAAGACACATATTTATTTTTCCCATAGAGTCACCTAATTTTTAGTCTGTATGGTCAGTTTCAGTTGAGCATCTAGGCACCCCTTCTCCCTTTAACCTCCTCTTGTCTTCCTCTTTGTCCTTTTTCCTCTTCAGTTCCTTGCTCTGAGTTCCCTGCTGGCCCCAGGGTCTCCCTGTTTACCAACAGCTACCCAAAAACGAAAACCATGGAAATCTTTGCTCTAACCTCCACCCTGGGAAAGAAAGAGAGGAATTTACTGTTAGTAGAATTTATTCCTCATAGGAGCAGACCTACATATTTCAGTTTCTCCAAATAAATCGTTGTACAAACAGACCTTTCTACCATTCCCTTCCTAATATTGATGACCTTTCACAACATGATTCAGATAAATCTTAAAGATCCCCTTCCTAGTAGAGATGAAAAGGGAGAAGCAATCAAAGAAGATAAACATTTTGTATATGACAAAATTGAAATTGTAAGATATCTCTATTTGTGCCCAAATTTTCATCCCTCCTCACCTAGGATTCTTTTCCACCCTCACCCATCTGTTTTCTGCTTCATCAAGACTTCTCTTTCTAGTGATCATTCCAATAGCTCCAAACATGCTGTTCAGCATCTATCCAAAGAAAAAAAAAGAAATTTTAAAAAATACTTTTTCTGCTCCTTTTCTCAGCAAAATTCCCCAGAAGTGTTGTCTATGCCAACTGTCTCCAATTTCCTTTCCGTTCTTTCTTTTTTCCATCACTGTTCAAAAGACTTCACATTTAAATTCCTCTCATTTTCTCCTCCACTGTTCATATGATGTAGGTACCGTATTGCTCCCCTTTAAAATGAGGATTTTGAAGCAAAGAGCTTTTGATTAGTATTCTAATCAAAATGGTAGAAAATGGTAGCTACATGGTAACCTGAGCTAAGGAGAACTCTCTTCTCAATTGTAAATATATATATATATATATGCTAGATAAAATAAAACAATATATAGCTGAAGGTAAAGAAGGGGAAATCTCCAGGTGCCAGAAACTACGAAGAAACCTTGCCTCTTAGATTTCTAATGGGCATCTAAAATGAACATGTCCAAAGCTGACTCCCAATCTTTCCACAAAAATGTCTCCCACAGTATTCCCCATGATTAATTGATTAGTTGCCCATTAATAAATGACGACTCCTTTCTTCCAGTTGATCAGGTCAACAACCTTAGAATCATTCTTGGCTCATCTTTGTTTCTTGTATCCCACCCGCAATGTGTCATCAAATCCTGTTAGCACCACCGGGCTTTTCTCACAATATCTTTTACTAGCACCCTTATCTACAGCACAGTCATCTCTTGCCTACTTTACTGCAGTCATCTCCTAAGTGGTCACCCTGCTCCTGCTCTTTCCCCTATTTCAGTCAGTTCTCACGGCAGCTAGAGCACACCTAAAAAAATAAGAAGAAAGACCTCTATCCGTCTTGCTCACAGAAATCCAGCTGTGTTCCCATCTCACTCAAAGTAAAATTGCCAGAGTGTTTGCCATGACCCTAAGGCACTCCCTGGTCTGGCCCAGCCACCTTGCTGGCCTCCTGTCTCACTACACTCCACTCTTCTCCACCTGCTCCTGCCTCTTGCTGTGGCTCAAACACACCAACCAGATCCCTGCTTCTGAGCAGGAATAACCAATCACAACTGGTCATAGTTTAATGCCGTTCTCCTTAGGATATTTGCATTTGGCAAGGCTTCAGCTAAAAGGAAAAACTTCCAATTATGGACTGTTAAGCCATTTCAGAAGACTGTGGAGGAAGATTCTCAGGAGGAAGTAGCCCCTCAACCACATAGTTTGATTAGGATATGATATGACTCAGACATTAATCAGTCACAATTTCAAATTTTTTAAAAGGTTTCATTGGACTTTAGAACTAATAATCTTTCCCAGTTCTCCTTTTCCCATTATTCTTCAACAGTTAGAGATAATAACTTCTGCTTTTCCTTTTCATCTTGCCTTTAAAGAGGTCATGCAATCAACAGTCTTTGTGGGGAGTTTTTAAAATGCAGGTTTCAGAGACAAATATTTACCTCTACAGGTAACCGGTACTAGAAGAGTCAGTACCTAGAAGCCTCTCTTCTTTGAAAAGGATTATCGCCCGATCAGGTTCTCTCTGTATTTCCCCTTTAGATTGTGAAATGTGGTTCAGGGTCTTTACAACTTTCCTTTCCTTCATAGCAGGTGCTTGTTCCGGGCTGAAGGTGGCCGTGCCATCACACACAGTCCATGGCATCAGGGGTCAGGCTCTCTACCTCCCCGTACACTATGGATTCCACACTCCGGCTTCAGACATCCAGATCATATGGCTGTTTGAGAGACCCCACACGATGCCCAAATACTTACTGGGCTCTGTGAATAAGTCTGTGGTTCCCGACTTGGAATACCAACACAAATTCACCATGATGCCACCCAATGCCTCCCTGCTCATCAACCCATTGCAGTTCACTGATGAAGGCAATTACATCGTGAAGGTCAACATTCAGGGAAATGGAACTGTGTCAGCTAGTCAGAAGATTCAAGTTACCGTTGATGGTAAGTCCGCTATAAGTGACATGGGCAGCTGAGTAGCACAGCAGTTAGCAATGGCTCAGGAGATTAGACTACCTGGGCTTTAGGTCCTGGCTCTGCAACTTTGGGCAAATTAACCCTCAGAGCCTCAGTGTCTCATGGCATGAATGACATTATCCACCTCATGAGGCTTTCTGAGAATTAAATAAGACATGCATGTAAAGTATATGCGCAGTGCCCAGCTAAAGGTAATCAAGCAGTAAGGAAAACATATTATTTGTTTGCCTTGAAACTATCAAGTCTAAAGTTGCTGATACAATGAGGCAGAGAAAATTTTATTTCTCATTAACAGAATGTACCCTGGGAAGCGCCCCATTTTTGTCACATAAAGAATTTTTTTTTTATTTTGGTACACTGGGGAGGATGAAACTTGCACAGTGACCATACTTAAGCAACAATAGGAATTTGCTAGGTATGTCCTCTGAGGGAGAGTGGGGTTCAGCCAACTTTCAGACATTTATTTTCCTTATTGAGGTATGTAAGCAGCATACCTTAAATATACTACACCCAAAGCCCAACTTCTGATTTTTCCCCCCTAAACCTGTCTATTTAACAATATTCCTCTGTTTTAGCAAATAGCAACTTCATTCCATCAGTTGCTTAGGACAAAACCTTGCCATCACCCTTGACTCCCTCTTTCTCTCACACCCCACATCCAGTCCACAAGTTAATCCTGGCATCTTTACCTTCAAGATATGGACAGAAGTGAGTCACTTCTCACCACACCCACTACCGACCCGCTCGACCCCACCATCAGCTCTGGCCTGAACTGTCCTAACAGCCTGGTCCACTATCCCCGTTTCTACCCCTGCCTTCTGCAGCTCAGAATCCTCCCATAGCTTCCTGTCTTACTCACAATCAAAGCCAAAGTGCTAGCGATGTCCCACAAGGCCCAGTGTGACCCCCCCCAACATACCCAGTACCTCTCTGACCCCTTCCCACCTCTCTTCCCCTCACTCACTCTGTTCTGACCACACTGGCCTCCTCGCTCTTCCTAGAACAGGCCAAACACACTCACACCTCAGGGCCTTTGTACTTGACTGTTCACTCTACCTAGGTTGCTCTTCTCCTAGGTAATGGCACTATCCCCTATTTCCTTTCGGTCTCAGCCAAAGTGTCACTTTATCTGTAAAGGCTTTCCTGACCACCTTATGTAAAGTATACAGAGAGAGAGAGAGAGTTACTCTTTATCTTGAGTTCTCATTTATTCCATTCCTAACACTGGATGTATTGTATATTTTTATTTTTTTATTGTTTCTCTTCCTTGCCTAGAATACAAGGTCCGTGGGAGCAGGCTTTGTATTTGCTGCTTTTTCCTCACTGCCTAAACCCCGATGCAGGCCATTTGTAGACACTCAGTAAATATGTGCACAGTAAATGAGTGGAAACTGGAGAGCTTGCAGGGGAACAAAGACACAGGATGTGGCAGCAGATGCCTAGAGAACAACTTTGGGGAGAGAAAAGGAGGACATTTTCATATTTTCATGAAATTCTCCTGGGTAGTATCTCGTCTCTCCTTCCAAACTTTTAATAGAACATCCATTACTTGTTAATATGTAGTACAGTTGGATCTGTTTATGGACATGCAGCCAAAAGTTCTTTCTAAAAAATTTTTTATTGAGGTATAGTTGATTTACAATATTATATTAATTACAGGTATACAATACAGTGATTCAAAAATTTTATAGATTATACTCCATTTACAGTTATTATAAAATATTGAATCTGTTCCCTGTGCTGTACAATATACCCTTGTAACTTATTTATTTTATACATAGTAGTTTGTACTTCTTATTAACCTACTCCTATATTGTGCCTTCCCCCTGCAACAAAAAGGTCTTGATAGGGGTTTAGGGCCTGTGTAAAAAATCTTCTTAGGAAACTTCCATATCTGAGATACACTGTTAAATGCAAGTGTATGATCACAGTACCAACGTCAATTCTAATAACTGGCTCTCCCATATGAGACCTTCAACATCATCTATTTGACTTATTCCATACCACATGTATTTCCATGCGTGGGCACATTTGAAATATAAGCTTTTTCTACATAATAAAATGTACCAATTCATTTTTCTTTTTAAATCATAATAATGTAAACAAAAGCTATTCCAAACCCTTTGTTCTTGCCAGGGAATATAAAGGGTTAAATTGAGCGGACCACTTGATTGCACCCATCTTGAGAAAGGCTGGAGCCTTCAGAACTACTCAGCACCCCTGCAAGTTACCTTTCAACCTCTTTTCTCCTTATCTTTCATTTTTTCCTGTCTTCTCTGGGCAGAAGGATTGGATCTGTTTGTGCTCTAATGCACATTTTCCAGTGTAAAAAAAATGTGAACCTGAGTCATGACAAATTTACCTGAGAAGATGCATCAACCCCAATTAAAAGCTATTGTTGTTTTTTTTTAACATCTTTATTGGAGTATAATTGCTTTACAATGGTGTGTTAGTTTCTGCTTTATAACAAAGTGAATCAGCTAACATATACATACATCCCCATATCTCTTCCCTCTCGCGTCTCCCTCCCGCCTCCCTATCCCACCCCTCTAGGTGGACGAAAAGCACCGACCTGATCTCCCTGTGCTATGCGGCTCCTTCCCACTAGCTATCTATTTTACATTTGGTAGTGTATATACGTCCATGCTACTCTCTCACTTCATCCCAGCTTACCCTTCCCCCTCCCCATGTCCTCAAGTCCATTCTCTATGTCTGCGTCTTTATTCCTGTCCTGCCCCTAGGTTCTTCAGAACCATTTTTTTTTTTTTTAGATTCCATATATATGTGTTAGCATACAGTATTTGTTTTTCTCTTTCTGACTTACTTCACTCTGTATGACAGTCTCTAGGTCCATCCACCTAGCTACAAATAACTCAGTTTCGTTTCTTTTTATGGCCGAGTAATATTCCATTGTATATATGTGCCACATCTTCTTTATACATTCATCTGTCAATGGATACTTGGGTTGCTTCCATGTCCTGGTATTGTAAATAGAGCTGCAGTGAACATTGTGGTACATGTCACTTTTTGAATTATGGTTTTCTCAGGGTATATGCCCAGTAGTGGGATTGCTGGGTCGTATGGTAGTTCTATTTTTAGTTTTTTGAGGAACCTCCATGCTGTTCTCCATAGTGGCTGTATCAATTTACATTCCCACAAACGGTGCAAGAGGGTTCCTTTTTCTCCATACCCTCTCCAGCATTTATTGTTTGTAGATTTTTTAATGATGGCCATTCTGACCCGTGTGAGGTGATACCTCATTGTAGTTTTGACTTGCATTTCTATAATGATTAGTGATGTCGAGCATCCTTTCATGTGTTTGTTGGCAATCTGTATATCTTCTTTGGAGAAATGTCTATTTAGGTCTTCTGCCCATTTTTGGATTGGGTTGTTTGTTTTTTTGATATTGAGCTGCATGAGCTGCTTGTATATTTTAGAGATTAATCCTTTGTCAGTTGCTTCATTTGCAAATATTTTCTCCCATTCTAAGGGTTGTCTTTTCTTCTTGTTTATGGTTTCCTTTGCTTTGCAAAAGCTTTTAAGTTTCATTAGGTCCCATTTGTTTATTTTTGTTTTTATTTCCCTTTCTCTAGGAAGCGGGTCAAAAAGGATCTTGCTGGATTTATGTCATGGAGTATTCTGCCTATGTTTTCCTCTAAGAGTTTTATAGTGTCTGGCCTTACATTTAGGTCTTTAATCCATTTTGAGTTTACTTTTGTGTATGGTGTTAGGGAGCGTTCTAATTTCATTCTTTTACATGTAGCTGTCTGGTTTTCCCAGCACCACTTATTGAAGAGTCTGTCTTTTCTCCGTTGTATATTCTTACCTCCTTTATCAAAGATAAGGTGACCATATGTACGTGGGTTTATCTCAACCCCAATTAAAAGTTTGATAGGAAATTGAAAGCTAAACATTGGAGCCAATTTTCTGTTACTTATATATCATCTCATTCTCTGTGTGTCCTGTAATCATGCATAGAAGGAGATTATTTTAGGCTTTCGTTCGTTAAAGTGACTAACATGGTACAGTGACTAACATGGTTCAGTGACTAACATAACGCTGCAATATAAATGCACAGTAATTAAAACATGTAATTAGTTCACTTACATAGAAGGAAAAGTAAATGGTGCAAATGTGATTCTTTAAAACTTTCTCTCAATCCCCCCAAAGTATAATATATCTGAGCTTTGTGTTTTGCAGATGGTGGGTAGGAATTTGCGCTCACCACATGTATCCCTGCCAGCTGCTCTTGGGATATTAGGACAAATCAAGAGAGGGGAATAACTACGTAAACTTTGCTTGTGAGAGTACACCCTTATGGTGTCGGGGGAAAGCACAATGAACAGGAAATAGGAAGCCGATATTCTCTACCACTAACTGCATTATCTATAAAGTAAAGGTTTCCATTAGAAAATCCTTGAAGAGTAACTTCTAGACTCAGTTATTTCTGCTATAAATGATATTTTTATATTTTATCATTTTGTGTTTGCCATGACTTTTTTATTTTCTTCTTTAATTACTTCCTGAACTGTCTACATTTATAAAGTGCAAAACGTTGGAATCATTTTCCTAGGATTTAATATTTGAAAGACCTCATAGACTTTTATTATAATTCTGTGGTGGCAAAAATCATTTCTATCTGTTCTGATGTTGCAGATCCTGTCACGAAACCAGTGGTGCAGACTCAGCCTTCCTCTGGGGCTGTGGAGTATGTGGGGAACATGACCCTGACATGCCTCGTGGAAGGGGGCACCCGGCTGGTTTACCAGTGGCTAAAAAATGGGAGGCCTGTCCACACCAGCTCCACCAACTCCTTTTCTCTCCAAAACAACAGCCTTCATATTGTTCCAGTGACCAAAGAAGACATTGGGAATTACAGTTGTCTGGTGAAGAACCCTATCAGTGAGATGGAAAGTGCCATCATTATGCCTACCATATATTGTAAGTTTTTTAAAATATATACATACACATGAGTTTTCTTCTGGGAAGTTTTCATGAGAGGAGTCACAGAGAACATCACCAGATGTTGACACCAGATGTCATTTGGTTTTCACCATCATTGTAATGTAGTACTAGGTGCAATTATACTTCCTAGGTACTGTCTTGTCATGAAATATAGTTACTTGTACAACCCTGTTTCTTGAAAATCAAGTTGAGATATTGGCCAGGGGCCTTTTTGGATACATTCTCTGACTCAGTGCATGTGTGACCGTAATTCTAGTGGAAAGTAGGAACCTCAATTTCAAACCCAGAACCATGCAGAAGACACTGATTTATTCACCCCCGTGGAGGAAGAGCTGTTCATCATAAAATGGGAGAGGGATGTGCTCTGGAGCTGACTACAGGGAGAAAGAATGTTCCCGGGTTATGCATGGGAAATGCGGCCCAAGGCGTGGCTGTTCTCTCTGCCCATTTTCTCAGCTCCACTTCTAGAGGCAGGGTGCAGAGAGGATCACAGAGAAAGCATAATTATTCTGCAGTAAGCTATTCAGCTTCCCAGGGAATCTGTAATTATTTTGGCTTTCAATTCTCTCTGGTTCTTTTTTCTGTTGATGTAGTTGCTATCGTTATTTTTGTTTAATCTCATGTACAAGTTAAGTTCACCAAACTTTTCAGTTCATGTCATATTATCATCATCAACCCAAGCAAGATTTCTCTCTCTTAATTGTCTTATTTTTCCCCATCCCCTCTGCTCCATAGCACCACCTCCAATATGTTTAACATTGCATTCTAATTTCAGCTTCTCACAAGGTTTCTCAACCTCCACACTAATGACATTTTGGCTGGACAACTCTTTGTTGTGGGGGGTTGTCCTATGCATTATAGGATGTTTAATAGCATCCATGGCCCCTACCCACTACATACCAGTAGTACCCTCCCCTCAAGTTGTGACAACTAAAAATGTCTCTGGACGTTGCCATATGTCCCCTGAGTGTGGGGGAGAGGGACTGGTGTGTGCAAAATCTCCCCTAGTTGAACCAATGGCTTATCACATTGGGAAGTCATCTGATCAGTTACCATTATAGCTTAGTGCGTGGCCACAACAGCAATATAACAAAATAAATAAGGCATGGCAAAGGAAAACTTCTCACTATGTGGCATGAGGGTGGAGGTTTCAGCTGGTTGAATCACAAGGGTAAAATTAAGCCTTGTAAATGTATCTACTCACTCATCAAATATATCTGCATAATGCTCAGAAAGGCCCTAAAACCTAGTGTTTAGGTGCTTAGGAGGTAGACCTACGTGGGAAATGGGTTCTGTCACTACCTATGTGACTTTAAGAAATCCCTTGACTTTTCTGAGCCTCATCTGTAAAATGGAGATGGTTAAAACTACCTCACCACATTAAATGAAATCAATCCTCTCTGAAGAATAGTCAGTAGATGACACCAAGCAAGCATTCAGTAAATGGAAACTGTTTGTATTATTGATACATCTGTATTCTATTTTCTTCAATAGAAAATTGATAGTCTTCTTGAGGAAGTGTGTTATTAACTCTTTGGAAAAAAGCATATGTAGGTTTTTTCAACTAGATAAAGCTTAACAATAAAACCGAGCCACAGAATTGTGGCAGGAAAAGCAACTTCTGGGAAGTGGAGTACAGTGGTATGACACAGTTATACAATAACATTTGTTTAATTAAGCAAAATTAAGATAAAAATAGAACCATTGAATCTTAAAACTGGAAGCTATCCTATATTTTAGCAGAAGTAAGAAAATGTGACAGTGAGATGTATGAGAATGTCTTAGATACCATAGGAATGTATACAAAGGAGTATAGCTCCAGAACTCTGGAGCCAGAAATCCTGCTCCTACTGCCTTACCTCTCTTGTGCCTCAGTTTCTTCAACCATATAATGATGATAATGATAGTACCTACTTCACAGAGTTATTGTTTGGATTAAATCTGTTACTTTACGTAAATTGCTTAGAACAGTGATTGGCCCATAGTAAATACTATATAACTGTTGGCCATTATTATTACTATAATATTATGAGTCTATGGGAATTCAGAGATGAAAACATTACTTCTAGCTGGAGAGAAGGCTTATTATAGAAAGTAACATTTGAGATGGACCTTGAACAATGGGTATGAATGGGGCAAGGGGCAATGTCTGTAAAAAACATTTCACACAATAGGGACAGCAGACACAGACACTAAGCAGAGGTCAAAGTATTTGGCAAATGGTCCAGTTTGGCTAGAGCGTAGGATACAATGAGGAATAGATAGAGGTTCCCCACTCCCTTCCATCAGAAAGTAGAGCGTTCCTATGAAACCTTGTGTAAACCGAAATGGTATAAAGTGAATAAGCAGTTGCCTTATGACATGTCTTGCTAATGGATGCACAAAATAAATCAAAATAAAGCACAGTTGCTCACAGACGCAGTTCAAAGCTATGGAGCCTTCATACGGAGATACTGAGTTTAGTTCCCCGGGAAGGGGCTTGGTGGCGCCACTTTCGCCGCTGGGGTGCCCACTGCCTCTAAAACGGCTCCTGCAAAACAAACACTGAACGCCAATTTTTGCTTTTCATCTTTTTTGTGAAAGCAAAAATCCTCTTCAGATTTCTTTCAGTCAGCTAAAACAGGTACTAATGTAGGTCTTTCATAAAAGCCAAGTGGCGTAATGCAAAGTTTTTGAAATCAGAGGATACCTGTATATTTGAGTCAGATTAGGGGGAACTTCGAATGCCAGGCATTACTTGGTAAACAATGAGGAAAATTATTTTTAAAGCAAATGTTCAAATTTTTTAAAAGACTACAGAATGTTTTATAAATAAATACACACATATTCTAGACTAAATCAAGAAATGTTTGTCAAGAGATCACATTTTTCAAAATGGATCACAAATGTCATGCAATTATAGAAAGAGTGTTTATAGGAAAGGGAAAAAGGAAGGTAGGATATATTTTATTAACCTATAATATAGAGAAAAACGTTACCAATTTTGAACTCCATACAGTGATTAAACATGTCTAAGAGCAATATGAAAGCATTTTTTTCTGAAAAATATTGTTCACACAGAAATAGAAAAAACTTCATACATTGATTGTGTAATTCACCTTTGGTGTAGGGGAACTCAAAGAGGATTAACTGCTAGTCCAACCTAGTTCAGAATTCAGTGTCTCAAAGATGAACAGAGAAACAGAAACAGAGGAAATTATATTAAAGATTGCCAGAGAAGAAGGAAATTACAGTTTTTCACTAAAAAATACCAAAACACCACTCACTAGAAGCAACTTATATAAGATTTATTACAATCATTAGTTATATTGTGAAAAGATTCTGTCTGCCTTAAAGCACAAGGCAGAGAAATAGATTTACGAAGTGTAAACTGTGACTCTCTGCACGACTAGCATTGAATTGGAGTGAAAAATTTAGATTTGGCACCATCTATTATACATGTAGGCATATTCTTGACTGAATAAGATTATTCTGACATGAATTAAAACTTCCATTCAACTCCAGGTAGCACAGACCTAAGCATTCAAGGTACTTGAACACAGTGAAAGAAAATGTGAGCAGACAAATGGAATCGAATCTAGGGCTATATAGACACATCCTTACATTGTTCTTTATTATTTGGTCTAAATGGTTTACATTCACATAGAAAACGTACAAAATGCAAAACATGATATTAAACCAGCCAGATATCATCTACTGAATATTAATTTGGAGGAACCAGCATTCAATGTGGTAAGAGCAGAAGTAAGATTGTGTTGGAGCATTCTTTGTCCACTGAAGAAAACCTGATTTTATTTTGTTTCAACCATGGACTCTAGTAAATATCGTGTCCTTTGGAGAGTGTAGTGGATAGCACGGTGTTATGAGCCTAAGCTGTCCATTCAGACTGCCATCGTCACCCTGTACGTCAGTTTCCTCATCTCCTTATCTGCACTGTCTCAGTGTAAGGCTAATACCTATCTCTAGAGGGATGGGGAGGATTAAGTGAGATTTTATGTGTAAAGAAGGCAGCAAGTGGCACATAGGAAAAACTCAATAATGTTCGCTCTTTTGCTTTTCCTCTTTTTTTTTCTTTTTTTTTTCCCTTGGAGCCCAAACTATGCTTACATAATTGGCAACATGACAGCAAGAAGTTGTGGAAAGCCTGGGTAATTTAGAAGATACCTGCAAAGAGAAAACTGAAAGAATACTTTGAAAAGAACTTTCTTCCCCAGACGTTACCATTATTTACCACATTTTATTTTTCTACATGAAAATATTTTCTTTACATGAATTCTTATTATTATCTATTTATCTCACCATCTATTTACCTATCTTTAAACTCTAGCCATAGATGTAAATGAAAAATTCCTGGGGGAAATTGCATAAGCAATTACAGGTACATGAAAGTATCATTTGCATCTTGAAATACACTTTTGCTTTGCTATATAGTTTAGTTTTATCTGGCAAAGTGAAAATAAGATCTTTCTTTCAACATGTGCAAGTTCATGCCCTAATCTTATGATTATCACAGAATATGGTGATACACAGTGTGTAAAGTATTAAAATGGGGGGAAAACCATAATCACACCTGTAAATGTTAAATATTATGCTTTAAACTCCTAAATCCTCTTTCCTTTCCTGTGTTATTTGAAAGAATTAGAATATCCCCATCTGAATCAGTTCAGATTTTACAGGACATATCTTCTATTTACAGACTGAACTTTCTTCTTTGCACTCTTTTAGGCATAGTCTATGGAAATCTCACAGAGAAACACCTGTCATGAGTAAAGACTAATGACAGGTAGTAGAAAGAAGAACACTTGGAAAATTTTACAATGTGGGTTCCATTTCCACATTGTAAAGATGAATTATCTAGATGATTTAAGATTTTTTACTCTTACTCTGTGGTAATTCTGAATAGAATGTTAATAATTTATTTTCTTGATTATTTTTGCATTCAAATGCAAGGACCTTCACTTGATCAACATCTCATCTTATTGATCTTATTCACTAATTCATTTATTCACTCATTCACTTATGGTTTGATTTGATTCAGAAATCAAACATCATGGTCTTGTTTGTGGTAAGCAGTTTTTACCCATGTAACATACAGAAACACAACCCAGATTCATTATTTTTTTTTACTGTCACAGTTTTAGCCATTTTGTTGTTTGTTTTTGTTTTGTTGGTTTTGGTTTGGGTTTGGGGTTACAAGAATTAAATAAATATGTAATCTGAAGAACTGTCATTTACTCTATTGATACAGCATCAACATGCTTTCAATCTTTATTATTCCATGCAAACTGAGAATATGTGCCTTAGTTGATGTTCCCACTTCTCTTTCTTCACCTAGTTATACCCTCCTTTTCCTTCACAATATCATCTTCTCCAGAAAGGCTTACCTGCCCCCACCTTGGTCTCAGGTCTTCAGTGTCACTAAGAGGTTTGCTGTGCTCCTGCAGCACCCCACGCACATCTCTCCCCTGGAACTCACTGCATTATGTTTCCTTTAGTCTCTTCCACTCGTAAGCACCTCAGGCCAAAATAGGAGCTCCGTGTTATTCATCTCTGTATCCCTAAGGCAATACTTGACACAGATTAAGAATTCAGTAGGGGTTTCTTGAATTTGCCTAAAATGGACCAGATTATCTTTCTTCATATCCCTTTCAGATTTCAGTGTTACTTGATGAAGCTGTAGGAAGGCTAAATTCCCATTATAACAGCTTCTTAGTTATAGTGCTCTGGCCCTTCATTGTTATGTTTTGCTTTGTTTTTGTTTTTTCTGACCTTTAGCAAAGTTCCTCAGTAATGTAGTAAATGTTATATTCCAATATTCCCCCATAGAGGACCACATCATCATTGAGAATTTCAGCATGAATCACCTTTTCTATTTTCTTAAGGTGCTGTTTCTATGACAATTTTCTTCATGAAAGCAGGAATTATTTTTTATTTTGGCAGAAAAAGTATAACAAAATCAAGAGTGACTAGATATTTATGAGGTTATGATGTCATAACCTGGTATTGGCCTTGGTGGAATACTATGTCAAGCCAGTAATTCAGGCTAGTAGCTACTTGCAATTCATGAAATGTGTATGCCTTCCAGCTCTGTTGTAAATAATAACCCAGTAACTGATGCATTTTGTGTGCAACATATGGCACTGCTGCAGGGAAGTGCTCTAAGTGATAAAAATTAAAGAAAAAAAGGTCATTCACAGTAAATACTTACCATCTGCTCCCAAGCAGGGTGGCAGGCAGCATCATGATGGAAATTTAGGTACTGTTCCTGCCCAGCCATAAATTGTTAAAGAGAACAGATGATATGTATTTTACAAGTCACTCAGTAAACAGCCATTCCTGAGGCAAAGGGTTCACTTCTATTGGGAGTTCTCTGCCAAGGGCAAGAAACTGAACCACAGTCAAAATAGAATTATCCTTCTGCTTTCATCTTCAATGTCAGAGGCCACACTGGTTGAATCACTCCAAATGTCTTCAATTGGATTGCTCATTCCCATGAATAATATACTAGACTGCACTTCAAAGTAAAGGATGGTCAGCCTGATGTGCTAATGAGAAGGAAATAACATCATAGTATAGGAAGAAGAAAATATATTGTAAGCTGTAGGTAGAGTGTGATAGACAGATAGATAGATGACAGATGATAGATAGATGATAAGTAGATAGATGATAGATCAATCTGTGTGTGTGTGTGTGTGTGTGAGAGAGAGAGAGAGAGAGAGAGAGAGGGAGGGAGGGAGAGGGAGAGGTAGAGAAAAAAGGCTTAAAGATCATATACTGAAATATGGATATTCATTCTCTGAGATGAAAACAAGTGAGTTTTCATCTTCATCCTTCTCTGGAATTTTATGATTTTCTGCAGTGAACATGTATTTCTTATAAAATCAGATAAAATATGCTACATTTTAAGAAATCATGTCAGAAGCAAGGAACTTAAATTCTTCAAGGTGTTAGGTTCCAGGAACTGGAAGAGGTGCTTGTGTGGTGGCTGGGGGAGTTTGAGATATTTGATGCTGACTCCGAAGAGCCACATATAGCATATAATAAAGCAGACAGGAGAGAAAATATTATGCCAATCGTGAAACCCAATAAATGAGGAAGTAGCAAAATCAAAATAAACATGAGTATAGGGAAGAGGAACTAAGACAATCAGATTCCTTTCTTTAAAAACATGTTTTATTTTAAACTAGAGTGATCATTAAATTAGATAATCAACCTTATTCACCAGCCTTGGCTCTAAATTACTGTGGGCTTTCTCTGCAAATGGAACCCACTCTCCAAAATGGAAGAATTACTACTTTTGAGAATATTCCATTATGTTGCAAGGTCCTAAAGCAATCCCAAATGGGAAGTTCCCAAAAAAGTTTTGAGTAATGTCAGCACACTTTGAAAGCAGTATTTCTCATTTTTATGTGTGTTAAATTGTCAAACAATTTGTTTTTATACTCACATTCTATAAACCCTGAAAACAAGTGGGAAGACAGAAAATACTGAATGACCACACTTCTCTTCCTTTTCAAGCCTGCCTCTCTGCTCTCAGACTTTAACCTTTGTGACAGACTCGGGGCTTTTGCTGCTCTAAACCTCTGTTGATTCCTCCCATTGGTTTCCTACTATGGGAATCATAACCAGTGCCCACCAGTCGGTGGCCTTTGCTTCCCTAATGTTCTATCAATGCTGACAACTTGAGGGAACCCTGCTGCTGCACTGGGTCTGAGATAATAGCAACAGGAACCAGTATACGACACCTCAGGTCTCCTCACAATGCCTAGAACAGTATCATGCACACACAGTAGCATCTCAATATTGATTTTGGTTGAATGAGTGAAAACAACTTTTCATTCCCATTACACAATATTATTCAGTGGAATTCAGAATAAGAGTGTTTTATTTTACAACAAACAGTTCTAAAGCAGAGGTTTTCCCCGAGACCGTATCACAGCCTGAAATGAGAAAACAGTATGACAGGGTTCTAGTTCAGTCACAGGAAAGGGGCATTCATTTCTCTTCACTTTAATGCTCCATCTCCAGTTCCTGATTACTTCGAATTTGAAGGTACTTCTATGTTTGCTTTCTGAAAGCAGGATCATCTCATGTATACATATTAGTATAAATCTACAGGGTTCCTTCAGATGCCTCTGTGTCTTTAGGAAGTAAATATGTGTAAAGTGTATGTCCTCTAGCTAAATATAATTTATTGTTTTGCACCTTCAGTTTCTGTTGTATCTTGGGAAATTTGTCTCTCCAATGGTAGATTGGTCAGAATATGCTGACATAATGGAGAACCATTCTGGGAATCTGCAAATTTGGGGTTGGCTTGCCAGTATCCAAAATAACTTTAGCATGGCATGAATCATGGTGTTTCAAAGGTAGCACAATTGGCAACCAGTCATCTAATCAATCTTTTTATAGCAAAGGTGAGGAAAGTGAGACCCCAGAAGTTTAAATGACTTTTGAAGAACACTTTACTAATCATTGACAAAATCGGGATTTAACCTCATTATCCTACTGTCTAATCACTACATTATATTATTCCACACAATGAGAGATGAACAGTCGTTACTTTTTTTTAAATCAGCACCTTTGAGATTAGGTTATTTATGAGCAATCCATCCATAGCCTTATCCAGTTTATAAATTCCTTGAGAATAGGAACTGTGTCTTACACATTTTTTATCTCTTACACATTTTTTATCTCTCACATATTAAATATATTATGTAACACTTAGTATCTCTCAAACAAGTATTTTTTGATTGATTACTTGATTAACTGAGTACAGAATTAATGTATAATTAGACAGTAATTTATTGTAGAACAAATAATACAGTTAGAAAACCAGAAATTATTTTGATATAGAAAGTTTATACCACTTAACAGTTTTTTTGGAGAGGTAATATGAATAATTAAATACATATATTTTATAGTCCCAGAGCTGCCATTTAATAGCTATGTGACCATGGGAAAATTAATTTTTTAAATATCTCTTCCTTCACGTTATAATGGGAATAATAACATTTACCTTATGCGGTTGCTTTAAAGATTAAATGTGGTTGTCTGCATAAGTACTTAAAGTGTCTTCAGATGGTGAATATCCAACAAATATTGGTTATCGTCAGCTGAAAAATGAGCACAATAATGCCTAAACCTTAAAGTTTTTAGAATATAAGTCAGGATATATATGAATGAGAGAGACCTATCTAGCTGGGGAATATTTTTTAAATCTCTTTTTATATGTTCTCTGAAGAAATCAGTGGGAAATGTGTCTTTATCTGCAGGCAATCTTGTGCCATAGAAATAGCAAGCTGCTACGGGAACATTGCAGTGTAAGGAAAAATACCAGGGGATATCCATGATTAAGTAGTTTATTGATGATCAATGAATATTTGTTGATGATAATGAAGATGTATTTTTTCCAAATGGAATCTATGCTTAGCTTGTGGGAGGAATTTTTTTAATTCTTTAAACTCTTAAAATGTCATGAAAGTATGGAATACTCCTATATCTTTTTACACAAATTTTTGTTCCATGTGATGTTCCACGTGAAACTGTGTAACATAAATATTTGCATGAACTGTCCCAGCCCTTAGAAGAAAAGTAGATAATACTCAAAGAAAGGTTGTCAAAGAGAAAATAGTGGCCATAATCTATTTTTTAAATGCTTTTAAGTACAACTGCAGTTTCAGAAAAATGGAATTTGTCTAACAAGATTGCAGATTTATCTATACATGACTCGAAAGCTTAGCACCACAATCATGATAACAGTGTCTATAAAATTATATCCTAAGTTTTAGGGCTTACACTATTTCAGATAAGTTCAATCACATCTCAAATTATTTCCATTTCCATGGATACCAGAATAAAACACTTTTAGGTCTTTATCATTTACTGGGAGTCTAAATGAAGATCTATCGGCCCACGTTTAACATGAGGACTTTCATGGAAAATAAAATGCTGCTAAGCTCTCCCAAACTCAAAAACTATGTTGTAATTATTTATGTCACCCCTTTATTTCTTTTTTCAATTAATGTAGATGGACCTTATGGACTTCAAGTTAATTCTGATAAAGGGCTAAAAGTAGGGGAAGTGTTCACTGTGGATATTGGAGAAGCGATCTTGTTTGATTGTTCTGCTGATTCTTATCCTCCCAACACCTACTCCTGGATCCGGAGGACAGACAATGTCACATATGTCATTAAGCACGGGCCTCGCTTGGAAGTTGCATCTGAGAAAATAGCCCAGAAGACAACTGACTATGTGTGCTGTGCTTACAACAATGTAACTGGAAGGCGAGACGAAACTCATTTCACCATCATCATCACTTCTGTAGGTGAGTGTGATGTAAAAGGCAGGGATCCCAATGAAACACAAATGCACGATAGCCTTCCTCTACTCCTATTTTATACCTGTGTGGAAGAGAATATCATTGTGGGATTGTTCATATACTCTAAGAAACTCTTTCCTGAGTTAACTAAGCCATGGTTTCTAAGAGCCAAAGAAAGAAAACCCAAAGAATAATGGAGAGAGAATTCAATTGCTAGCTCCGAGGGGCTATAAAGAAAAAGGGAATTCAATAAATTACTTCTAAATGTATATTCTTGCTTTCCTGATTTTACAAACAGGAATATAAGAGAAGAGGTTATTCATTTAAAAGTTTTATATCTACTGTTGCATTAGGTCAGATGAATACATCTCCATGAAATCTGGTTTTCCTATCTGGCTCCCTTCTCACTGTCCTTCACAGGCTTCCCTTCTTCTTTCACCATTTAAAACCTGAAATCTGAAATCTGTGGGTGTTCACAATAGGGGTCTCAACACCTTGGAAACTACACAATTTTGTAAGTCTGTGAAATTTGGCATTTTCTAGAAGTCATCTGATTTTCAGAAAGGTCATCAATCCAAGTAGTTAAGAATCACTGCCTAAAATATTTATGTCCACCAAATTCCCAACTTTCTGAGCCTTCTCTTTTCTCTCTACAGTATGATTTCATTCTTCTGTATGATTTCATTCACTCCCGTGGTTTCATGTGACACTGGTACATCCCAAATCTTTATCTTTAAAGATCTAAAACTGTATTCCCAGTTACCTTCTAAATGTCTCTACTTTCAAGTGCCAGAGGCAGCATACTGTTTCAATATATCAAAAATGAAACATCTTCTTTTCCCCCAAATTGCCGTTCTTTCTGTATTCCCTGTTTAAATGAATGGTCTTAGTATCTACCAACCTTAGCCAGAAAGCTAAACCCCATCCCAGACTTTCTTCTCTTGCTTATTGCCCTGCCTAACCTCCAGTCATCGAGTTTCCTTTCTTTCTATCTCTCAAGCCCATTCTCTTCTCTCCTTCTCCCTTCTCCCTTTTTCTCCCCTCCTCCTCCTCTTCCTCCTCCCCTTCTGCTTTCTCCTCTGCTTCCACCTTCTTCTTCTTTTGCTCTGTCCTCTACTGCTACTACTGCTACTGCTACTGTCAAGTCCTTCTTAGACTCTTCTTTGCATGCAGACGAAGACAAGCCAGATTCCACCTGGGGACAACCTGGGGACAGGCTTGGACAGGAAGTGGTGGTCAGGGTTTCTATGATTGGTAGAGGAACAAGTTTGCAAAAGGCGCCGCTCATTAATACCTTCTGCATTGGTGTCTTCTCTTTCTCTGTCTTTACAGCCCTGCTGCCTAGAATAGGGCCTGTTACATAGACAGAGTCAGTACATGTTTCTTTAATATATAAAGCAAGAATATAATCCTTGGAATTCTTAGGCCAAATTTTGCAGTACTTGGCCTTTGGGCCATGTGCATCAAAATCACCTGGGGAGGTCTAATAATGTATTTTCATTAAGATACCTCAGACGTATCAGATCAGGACCTGGCAGCTAGGATCTTGGATCTGATTATTTAGCAAGCACAACTGTGACACCCACTTGTTTAAGGTGGTTTTTTTTTTCTCCATAGCCTTTTGAATTTAATTTAAAACTCTTAACGAGCCATTGAGAATGATAAGACTATTAAAAATTTACAGATTGATAAATATATGGTAGGTGGGGCCTTCCCAAGACTCCATGAAGTTGAGGGTATTCATATTTGCAAAATCATTTCAGTACATTAGAATTTACATACTGGCATGGTGAGATTTTGTTTTTTATCATATGAAGAAAATAACCACACTCTCTAGAAGAGTGATATCCAGTGGAACTTTCTGCAATGAAGGAAATGTTTGATGTCTGCTCTATCCAGTATGGTAGTCCCTAGCCTCATTTGACTTTAGAGCACTTAAAATATGGTTTATGCCACTGAGGAACTGAAGCTTTTATTTCATTTTATCTGTATTAACTTTAATTTAAATGTAAATAGCCACATATGTCTAGTGGCTACCATATTGGATGATGCAGCTCTAGAATTTTTACCTGAATTATGCTTCACTTGGGCAGTAGTTAATAACATATTTCCCTTATAGGTCCCCAAAGCATGTATGTGTTCAGGGTTATATAAATCAGGCACTCATTCATTCATTATTTAACACCTATTATGGGCCAAATACTCGGGTAAACATTGAAAATGCCATTTAAAAAAAATAATTCCTGCTAACAAGATGCTCACAACTTCATATGGATGGCAGGCATGTATGTAAACAGCTAGCATTCTTTGCTTTCTATTTTACTAAATCTTTAATATGATTTAATGAGCTTTTTACCTCAGTGGTTAACTGAAACATAATTTTGAAACACACCATAATTAAGTATATAAAATAACTTTGTGGCAATCTGGATGTTACCATAGACTTGTTCCTCATGCTCACTGCAAGTGAAAACATGGCTATACTATGTAGGTGTATACTGCAGTGAAGCCTTTCTTACTACCTAAACTTTCTCCATTAATATTTAGCCAAGATATTGTCATAGTATCAGAAGCCCCCAATATTTGATTAAGATCTTATTACCAAGGTCCAAAGACAGCTACAGTCTTAATATCAAATAATTACCTTTTGTAAAATCTAAAAAACCTGTTTGACCAGTACAAAGACCAGACATTTGTTATTATTGTAAATAAGAAGAGCAGGTGCTTATTTTTCAGAAGGATTCAATGTTGTCAACATTCATAACCTCTTTGTGGCTTTTAGAGCTGTTTTCCAGTCCCCAAATGTCGACAGATCTTAAACAGCGGCAAATAGCAAAGAAAATGAGTACTATTGATGTGTTTTAGGTATTTGATTTTTTTTAAAGCTTTCCAAATGAATTAATCTCTGCAATGCAGATTAAGGGTACACCAAGCTACAGTGAAAAAAATGGACATCTCTTGTAACTATCAATTGAGCACTTACTGACCATCCACTTTGATGAGCTACCTATATTAATATCTGTGGAAAATTTGAAATAATTTAGAGGGATAAGATACCTGCCTCTGAGATATTTTCGAAAACAAGTTGTGTTTGGCATAACCAGAGTCCAGTTATAAGGAATAGATGAACATTTGTTTTTAATGAGGCAAAGAATGTGGCCAATCAAAAAGCCTCAACAATAAGAAGTGGGAGGCAAAGGGAAAAGGAGTCAAAGATGACTCCAGGGTCACAAATATGGAAATAAAATAACAAAGTCTGGAAATAATCAAAAGTTTTGTTAGGGACTTTCAGTTGGGGAGAGGAAGACTGGAGAATGTGACAATTAGCTCTATGTTTTCCTGCCTGTGTAAGACTAGACCAGATGGTGCCTTCCAGCTCTGTGGGCTATGATTCACATCTAATTTGAGATATCAGTTGACCTTTCTGTATCTTAGTAGAGATATCCTAAAGAAAACAGGGGAAATAGGCAAATTCACACAGCTAGTTGGTAATAAAATAGTATCCAAATTCAAAACCCTTTTTTTAACCACTGTATAAACTGTCTCCCTGGATGTTCTTAACTGAGAATATCAATATCTAAAAGATATGTCACATATATACAAGATATGTCACATATATGTACAAGATAGTGTGTATTTTCTTATCATCTTAACTAACTTCATGCTATATACAAAGATACTCTGGTTTGTCCAGACATGTGTATAATTTCATACTAGTGAGAAATTATGAAATATCTGTAACTAAAAGTAACAGCTAGCATATAAGTTTCAAGGAAAGAATAGCAATTAAAGTAATAAATTAGCATTCATATTTTGGAAAAAGAATGATTTTATTACTTTAATTAAAGACTTCCTTGAATGCAAGTGTCCCTACTTTAAAATTTAACTGGGCCTAAATCACTATTGTGACATGCAATATGTATAAAATGAAAATGTTTATGATCAGAATGCAAATGTTCACATTTAATGAAAACATTCCACTGTATACACTATTAGAGTTCTCAAGAGCCACATGGCCATAGTTTGAGATTTAGCTATAGTAGAAATATTTTTGTACATGATTCTGCAAAATCTATAATTTTTTCATATCTATTTCTATTGCACATCTTTTCATAAAGAAAAGAATGGGAAAATGACACTACTCCTAGGCAGAAAGATAAATTTACTGATTTCTTCTAACTACCTAGAAATTTCTCTGGTTAGGATCTCCAGGAGGTGTATTTCACCTTGGACCATGGGATATAACAACTGAGATAAGCTGCAGCCCTGACATCCAGAACCTCAAACGTTAGGTGACATCCCATGAGCATCTAGCATAGAACCACGGTGTCTGTCAGGTGGGGCCATAGTAGAGTGTGGAAATAGCGTGCCTCCCCAGTAGGGCACCTTCATTTCCATAGGGACATGAATCAGCGGCTGTAATCAGCTAACAGATTGGATGGGCGAGATCTCAGGACTCCATTCTGATCTTGAAATAGACACGCTGACTGGAGCATACGGCTATCCTGTTTTAGGTGCAGTCTCTCAAGCAGCAGGGTTGCGATGGATACCACACCTCTTGCCTATATTTGCACTTAATATGTTATTTCATTTTATTTGTTTGTCAAAGGAGGGGGCAAATAGCATTTGCACTAGGGCTTTGGTAAATGAGTCAGTCATGTTTAAATAATGGGGAGAGTGGCATGCTATGTGCTAAAGAGTACAAAACTCTCTGAAAGGAGGAAGAATGGGGCTCCTGCAAGTATCCAGAACTGCACTTGGGATCCCTATACATTCTTTGTGGCAATAGGGTCAGAATTTCCCTGCTGACTTATTTTCAAGTTGGATTCTAGAAATCCATCTCTCTAAAATACACTTGCCTAGAGCTGACACAACGGCAACTGTGCCCCTTGATTTGATCCCAGAGATATCTGGCATTTTTATTTTGTGAATTTCAAATGCTGGACCTGGTAAATCTTGTGTGTTCTGGTAGAGAGAAGCAGTGCTGAGCATAGAGAGCCGGGATGCTCTAGAAGAGAAGGGGGCCCAACAGGGAAGATCATTTGTTTCTGAGAAAAGGACTATCTCTATTCTTCATTCTCCAGGGAAAAGACACTTGGCCTTTGCCATAGCCAGGGTTTTAAGCTGACAGGTGCTGGTCACCTCAGGGTGGTTCTCTGATGGAGGGCTAACAGAGGCCAAGGGAGAGAGAGGAAAGAGGGCAATAAGGAAGGAGTTTGAAGAAATAAAGAAATAATGGTAAAGGGAACGAGTTGGATCCTCTGTAGGACAGAATGTACAAATTCAGTCATTTTAGGAAACACAAAATAAAAGGGACAAAAAGGTAAAAATGGAGAGGGGAGGAGATGTATCTTATATAGTATGAGACATCCAGTCATTGTATGTTAAACCTATTACAAGGCCTCAGAATCATGGAAGTGCCTGGCAAAGAGCTGATGTATGCCATAGTGTAACTTCAGCATAAGAATGAGAATGAGAAATACTCTGAAATAATACTTATTAGCATATTTTCAGGTTTAAGGGGGAAAAAATAGCTGACACTACAGTAAAATATTTTTCGTTGTAAAGTTCATTGTTGAAACTGGACTAGAATAAATTAGCATTGAATTTTTTTTTTAGGGACTAAGGGATATTGAATCTTAGTGAAGGCAGTCTGGCTATCAAGAAATGAGAGAGTCAGAGCACATCAAATCTGGTGTTAGAAAAGGTTGGAGGAAAAACTGAATATATTGGGGGCTACCTGCCAATTATGAAAACCATTCTTGGGCTTCCCTGGTGGCACAGTGGTTAGGAATCCGCCTGCCAATGCTGGGGACACAGATTCAAGCCCTGGTCCGGGAGGATCCCACATGCCACGGAGCAACGAAGCCCGTGTGCCACAACTACTGACCCTGCACTCTAGAGCCCACGAGCCACAACTACTGAGCCCGCGTGCTACAACTACTGAAGCCCTCGCACCTGGAGCCTGTGCTCCACAACAAGAGAAGCCGCCGCAATGAGAAGCCCGTGCATAGCAATGAAGAGTAGCCCCTGCTCTCCACAACTAAAGAAAGCCTGCACGCAGCAACAAAGACCCAACGCAGCCAAAAATAAATAAAAATAAATAAATTTATTTTTAAAAAGAAAAGAAAAGCCTGGGAGAAAACTATTCTTTGACCATGGATCAACAGCAAAAAATTAAATTTGCAGTCAGGGAAAAAACTATGTTCCAGTCCCAGTTCTAGGACTTACTGACTGTGGCCAATATTTTCATTTCTCTGAAACTGTTTCTTTATCTGTACCTATAAATGACACTTTAAATTTCTTTATTATTTTCATTATTACTGATATGATATATCTGTACCAAATAAATGGGAAACAAATGTACATTTGGTTTTATATACATATAATGCACATACATTTAATTGTGCATATCTGAAAATTGTGTAGTTTTGATTTTAGTATTGGATCTAAAATAAAGAAATAAGAGAATTCTCTTGATAAGAGTGGTGCCCAAATCATATGCTGTGTCTTAAATCATGCCATTTTATTATTTAGTATTTCTTAACAATTTTTTCTTCTTTATTACTTTGCTTTTGTATCACTGCTTGTGTCTCAAGAGACCATTCTGTTTACCTTTATCTTATTGACAACCACAGCAGAGTATGGGTCCTTCTGAATTTATACTTTAGAAGCATGCACCTATATATATGGTCATTTTTTTTTAAATCTCAACAAATTTTAAAAGATTTATATCAAGCAGAGTATGCATTCTAAATAGAGTGGAATTCAACTAAAAAAATCAAGAAAGAAAACTCCCAGGCATGAGGAAATTAAACAGTATGCTTCTAAATAATCTCTAGGATAAATAAGAAATCACAATGAATATTATAAAATATTTTGAACTTAATAATAATGAAAATACTTTTCAAAACTCAGGGGATGTTGTTCAGTTAATAAGATTGTCTACACGTACGAAAGTGATGGAGAAATTGTTGATTGTTACACTTAAGAAAGTGATGGAGATGATAATACAGATTAAATTTAAAAGATGGAGATGATAATACAGATTAAATTTAAAAGTGCCACATTACATATGGCGAAAAAAAATTGAGTTCTCCCGGTATTCAAAATCTATTTTCCTATTTAGCAAAGAAGTCATTCACATCACTGTTAAATGAAATTCCAATGAATGTCATTGTTGTTTCACTTTGATCTTAGTACGTATCAGCCAGCGTTCGTGTTGAAGCTACACTTGTTCATCTATGATGTAAACTATCTCTTTGCTGAATTGGATAGTAACCAAGCATTTATTTGAAGTATAATTGTTTCAAAGCATAGTTGAATATCACCCACAGGTTGAAAATGCAAGAGTTCAGCAAAAATCAACAAAAGCATTCCATGAGAATCAATTAGATATATGGAATTAACAATAAAGAGTACTGCATATTTTATTATTCTAAATTAGGCTACACATCCTTCATATCAGTAAAATTTATAACTTTTGTATGTATATGTGTGCATATAATTCTTTTTGATACTCAGTTACTAGCATACCATTGGCTATAGTGTCCTATTTACATAAACTTCATGTAAAACTCTTTGGCTGCCTCAAGTCATATAATATCTGAGCAACAAAAGAACTTAAAAACCAATCATTCAGGCCTCCTCCTTTTACTACTGGGAAAATCCAGACCCTTAGAGTCAAGTGGCTCATTCAAAGCTGCCCAGCTCTTTAGAGAGAACAAACCTGTGAAGTAGGAGCACAGTATCTGAAGAAAGGCTAAGACCTCACACAGAGATCACCCAAATGCTAAAGTAGTTACAAACCTAAAGCTCAGCATTCTAACAGTGGGAGAATATAACTTTTCCTACAAATTATTAACCAAGAGAAAAGGAGGAAAAATAACATTTCTAATAAGTTTTGTGATGTTCTGGTCTAGATCAGAACCAATAAATTGCCATTCTAGTCCATTTTATACTACCTTGCATTTATTTCTTCCACCCAAAGCTAAAAGGACTTTACCTTAAAATCTGTTTAAAAGCAATAAATATTACACAGCTATTGTAATCCCATAAAAAGAACATTTTAAGAACACAGTTCTCTGAATGCATATCAGAAATTTATAAATATACCATCTGAGATGGTAAAGATTTTTGGTGATGGAAAGCAACCTGCTTAAACTCTTAAGGACTTAAAGGGAGTACAAGAACAGTATTACATGGGAAAATTAGAGAAGATAGCATGATTTCCATGACTTTTAACTGGAGTTTAACATATATGATCTACACTACATTATGAAAAGATTCTGGGAAGATTAAAAAGTGAAAGCATTGTAGGTAGAAAAGCTGAGAGAGTACATATAGGTCCACAAAGAAAGAAGGGAAAGATTAAAGTTTCATCCTTATCTTGGCTGCTGGAGACCTCAGTAGAGGCTTTGTGGTGGAAGACAACACGGTGCAGGCTGGATATTTATTGCAGAGTTGAGTCCACACCATGTTCTTCACCACACCCAGATCCTCCAAGCTGTTCTCCACCACGGCAGAAGGGAAGTGACATCCCATAACTTTCACTCCCACATTAAACTAGACAGAGACAGGCAACTGCCACCATTCATTTCCACATCAATGTCTGATTCACATGATAACATGGAAGACATCTGTTACTTGCTTTTGTTGAAGGCCACACAACTTTCCACTTTATAGATTAACTCTCTGACTAACCATGTTATAGTCTGGAACTGGTGTTAACATTGCCATACTTAGTAAGTTTTGTCAAAACAGCATCAAAGTGAGGCAGCACAAAGTGTCAAGAGTCTGGGGGCACATCTGGACTCTGCCACTTACAACCTGAGTGACCTCAGGCAAGCCTCAGATTCCCATCTCTAAAAGGGGATAATAATAATAATATTACCTCCCTAATAACGTTGTGAACATTCCATGGGTTAATACGTATCATGTGCTCTTAGAACAGAGTCTGATGTATTATAAGCACTCAGCAAGTGTTAGCTTTTAGCACTATATTTTGTATAGAGATATTAACAAAAGGAATGACTTGCAAAACAGTGAATTGTAGTCAAAGGTGGGGCTTTAAATGTCTTATTGACAATCATACATTCTATTTTAGGGATTAAAATTTCTTTATTGGTCAAAAATTAGTAATTATTTGAAATGAACACCTCCCCTCTCACACCTTTAACTACATACCACTGCCCTAGAAAATCCACATACCTGAACAATGTTAAAAGAGTGAGATGGAAAGAGAGAGAACAACCTAGCATCTGGGGATGTTTTATACAGTGAGATCCAACAGATCCAAGCTAAATGCTGGTGAACACTATTGAAAAGTATGATATGAGCTATTTGCTACATCTAGTACAACATATTGGTATTATCCTGGACAGCTCACCACATTTCCAATCACAAATATCCTTAGAGAGTTTAGTATGTATTCTAAAATAAGTGCCTGCCTTCTGTTTGGTCTCACTCAGACGTCTCTCTCTCTCTCTCTCTCTCTCTCTCTCTCTCTCTCTCTCTCCCCCCCATAAATATATATATATATATATATATATATATATATATATATATACACACACATTTGCAGTACTGTACCAGTTAGGATTTATTTATTTAGGATCAATTTATTATTGATCTTTAATAAAAATATATTTGTCTTTTTATTTAGGAATAGAGAAACTTGCACAAAAAGGGAAATCATTGTCCCCTTTAGCAAGTATAACTGGAATATCACTCTTTTTGATTATATCCATGTGTCTTCTCCTCCTATGGAAAAAATATCAACCCTACAAAGGTAGGTTAAAATTTTTTTAAAAAATTTTGAATGGTTGTATATGTGCACTAAAGTGTATCTTACTGTGTTTTTTCTTTTTTGGTTTTAGTTATAAAGCAAAAGCTAGAAGGCAGGTAATGCATATGTTTCTATGAAAATAATTTTTCTCTTGAATGCTTTTTCCTCAATGATTAAGACTGACAGAAACACCAATTTGTCTTTTCAGGCCAGAAACCGAATACAGGAAAGCTCAAACGTTTTCAGGTAATGGCTGGGCTGAGAGGGGCCGTTATCAATATTAATGTATATTAATATATATTGTTGATATTAATTATATATGCAAAATGTACTATTTACATAACAGAATTCACATGAGATAACACTAACACTCCCTTCCCAGGATGACTGCCCTCACTTCACAAAGTTCTATCCCTTGTATTAGTTTTATGTAAGTCACACAGGTCTGTAAAATAAGCCTGAAAGGCACTTTCAACTCCATTTCACAGGCAAGAGAACTAAGGCTCAGAGAGACTGTCACTTGCCCGCCATCACTGAGTTCTGCTGAATCCTGTTCCATTGATCCTCTTATTATTTTGAAAATGCCCAAGCGTTCTCTCACTGTGTCAGTTCCTAAAGCAGATACAGTGCTGGCAGCTCCTTCCCAGGGAGAAGAGGAAAGGGAGGTCCCACAGGTTTGCTGCTTCTCTGTCCCCAGCGGTGCCCCTCACTTCTGACTCCCTACTGAGTTGTCATAAGTTAACAGTGGGGCTTTTGCTCAGGCCTTGGAGTCAGAGGAGCTAGGTTTCCATCCCATCTGTGCCACTTTCCCCCAACGTCACCTTGGGAAAATTAATTATTTTTCCTGACCTCAACTCACCTATACAATAGAGATTATAACTTCCCCTCAGGGTTGCTCTGAGAATTAAATCCAGTAATGTAGGTGGAGTGCCTAATACAATGCCTGGATGCTCAGTAAACATGGGTCTTCTTCCTCTTGTCTAGTCCTTTCTCACAAATGATAAACCGTCAGAGTTCAGAAAGGCCCCAGAGACCACCTGGTTCCTCCCAACCACCCCATTCCTGTCATTTTACTGCTGATAGTTTAGGTGACATCGGACTTGTTTTCTGTTTTGTATGTATGGGCAGCAATAGTTGCTTATTTATTCTTATTAGTCCTGGGGGACTCTTAGATCTAGCAGAGTACGGTAGATATTATGGGTGGATTAAGAGCTGCTGTGATTGACAGATTGAAGCCTTGGTGTTTATAAGTGTCTGGTAACTGAGAGTTACAAAGGACAAGGCTGCCCACATGTGTTTATATAATATATATATATATAATATTATATTATATATAAACAGTGTATTAATATATAATACACAGTTTCCACATCAGACTTTAAGAATAATTGTCCCAATTCAGTTTCAATTCTGAGCTTCAACAGGAGTGATTTCCAATACTATTTAGTGGCAGCATGACTATAGGTGATTAAGAAATGTTAAATTGGTTTTATACACATACCACTTGAAGCAAACCATGAAGATAAGTTTTATAAAGGTTTTTCTAAAAAATAGCAATAGCAATTTGAGGCATTTGGTTTGTAAGTAGTATTTGTTTTCCATTTCAGGCCACGAAGATGCTCTGGATGACTTTGGAATATATGAATTTGTTGCTTTTCCAGATGCTTCTGGTGTTCCCAGGGTTGGTTTTCCTAGTGGCCAATTAGCCCAGAAGTAGCATTCTGCTTCACCAGAGGTGTAAGCAGCATTCATTTAGCATGTGGGCAGTGTGGTCAGATGGCTGCATTACCCTCAGCAGTGTTTACTCACTCTGTAATGAATGACGTTGCCGGATCTGGGGAGCTAAAGCATCTTTCTCAGCCTCTATCAATAAAGCTAACACAAATAAGGAAGTTACACGAATTCATAAACTTTCCTTACCTGGTAAGCTCAGGGAAGAGGGAATTAACTAGGTTGAAGGTCAAGAGAAGTGAATAAATAGGGGACCAAGAGTCCCTGGTTTAAATAATTCTGCATCACTTTGATGACTGCAGCCTCTCACTTCACTGACTCTCTCTGTTGCTCAGTTTCCCCTTTATTTCCTCCTCATATCTCATGAGAACATTACAAAGACAATTGATTATACCCTTGAAGGTACCTTATGCTCTTCAGAAGAAAGGTACCATATAAACCCAAAGTATGCAGGTACATATCTTTATTTTTTCCTAAAGGTGCATGAGATGTGAGAGCAGGAACTTTTATACAGTTGAAGCCATTTTTTCAGTCCACACAGACAAGGTCTTTTCAGCAATCAGTTTTGTTTAACAGGAAAGCAGAATGTTTCTCTGAGCTAATCAGCTCATTAATATTTTTACAGATTTATGTACAACCGATCTTTCCTCTGTTTCCGTATTCCCCTATGATAGTTCACTTAAGGAAGGGGCCAGAAACGGACTACTTGCCTCTGGGCATTTTCATTTTCCTTTTTAAAAGAGAACTATCAATATTTGTTGTTAGGGATTGGTTACCTCACTTGTTCAGAGAATTCTATATAAGATTCTAAGTTTCAAGCAGTAAGTTACCTGGCCACAGGCTTTAGTTCTCAAATGCCACGTGAGTAATGGAGGGGGATTGACTGGATTTCATCCTCCTATGGGTGAGTCGTAGCACCAGTGCCCACATCATCACAGATGAAGAGAAAAACTGCATTGCAAAAGCTTTGCAATGTCCTATTCAGTCTCACGCAGGATTGGCTCACCCTTCACTTCTACAACCAAAAAGACAAAAATAAATATTTGGTGGATGAGTTATTTCAAACAGCTCCTCACCATGGCAGAAAGCACCCCTCTCAGGTGTGGCTTTTAAATGGGAAAGCAGGAAACTGAAGAACTAATAAGACTTAAAAGTGAATTTTGAAGTCAGTTTTTATTCCTAGGAATGCATTGGAAAGGAGTGAGATCTATGTAGGAAACTTTAAATTTAGCCTTGCAATTAATCAGTACTCAGTTTCAAGATTTTATTGAGAGGACCTCTATCTGCTCAAAATACTACAGTTCTAAAGAACTTGAGGCAGAGAAATGAGTGCTTGATTACGTATCAGAAGCCCCGCTTATATCTGTCTTAAGTAGAATAACTCAACTTGGAACTATGCCAATCTTCAATGCTGAAAACTCCTGAGGAATCAGCTGAGGTCCTTCATTGGCAGTTCCAGGTGCTTTGGGAAGAAGTGAGAAACCAACACCAACAACCCATGGAGCAGAAGGACCCGGACATGAGTAGGAGGATCTGTGTGAGAAGCAGCCAGAATGGCAGTTACGTGTGAAGATTAACAGCTAAATGCAACGGTTTTGAGAAGAAAAGGAATAATAATAACATTACCAAGATCTCAAAATTGAAGTTAAGAAGGGAAATAAATTGATTACTAACTTTTTGAGTTTTTAAAAATCAGAATCATCTTTGAGTTTGTTTTGATACATGTACAGATGCATACTCCTCTTCTCTCTACTTACTGTACATTTCATTGCCCATTTAGCACTTCTTTTGGGGAATTGGACAGAAAGCAATGGCATGAAATGAAGAAATTTATTACTTGCTAACAGGTCTAATATTAGGTTAGTTGAGTAAGTTAGTCATTATCTATAGATTGCTTTTATCATAGCCCCTGAACACCTCTATACCAAAGAAAATCAAGAGTAAAAACTCTAAACCAAAATCCCCTTGACACAAAAATGATAGGATGAATCACCTATTCCGTCCTAGGATGAATAGCCTAGGACTGCCATGAGAGCTTTAAGAAGTAGAATAGAAACAGGCAGTTTCCAGAAAAATCTAAAGCTAAGCTATTCCAAAGTAACCTAGCAGGTCAAATGAGATAAAGAACTCTTCAGATGATTTATCAAGGGCAAAGAGTCCTCTAGGTGGATCTGTATAAATATAAAGGACTGAAAGTGGCCGGAAGTACGATGAAAATAGAACGAGTTTGGGAGGAGGAGGGGAACCAGACTTTAGCTAAGTGATTGGAAAACAGTGTTTACAAGCATAACAGTATCAAATATAAGGAATAGGAGTTAAACATGAATGCCAATTTCAATAAAATACATGTTGATTTTAACCAGACAGACATACACTACTGTACTTTCCACATACATCCAAGCCTTACTTTTTAGAGCCCATTACTGCATTCAAACCAAAACCTCTTCTTTTGTGTGTTCTGTATTTCTTGGTACTATCTTTAATAACTTGCAATGTGATGAAGGCTTCTGCCTGTAAGTTATCCTTTTTTTCTAAACCACCCTTGCACACGTGATTGGTGATTAGTGTCAGAAAGGTAAGACTGAGATGTAATATAAAGGATAGTAATATATGCTCTTTGATTCTAAGCTATCCTGATATCTTCTCTTTTGCTATTTTTTTCTACTGTATTTCCTTTACAGTACTGCCAGCTTTTTTCTTAAATGGAGAAAAAAAGTGATGGTTTGTCCAGTTATTCCTCTCTGACCTCATAGCTATGCCACTGCACAAACTACCATAGGGCCAGTGCAGGGAACTGTAGCAAGGAGGAAATGGATATTGAAGGGAAGTTAAATAGTTCTAATTTTCTAATCTTAACCTCTTCCAGTTGTTTTCAACTGTGCAACGTACTGGGAATACTATTACTAGTCTGCCAATCTTTTTAACGTGCCACATTTTCTAGATGCCAGCGAGATCTGTTCCAGCCTCTGATGGTGTACCAGGGCAAGATTTGCACAGTACAATTTACGAAGTTATTCAGCACATCCCTGCCCAACAGCAAGACCATCCAGAGTAAGTATGAACTTGCATTTGATGATGCTACGTTGAAAGGACTCAGCATGCATCCCCAGCTGTCCCCAGAGTTTATTGAAAGGCTCAGAAGAAAAAAATATTAAAACAGGAAATTATAGTGTCTGTACATTTGAACACACTTTCCCACCTGAAAATAGTTTTAATAAATAAAACAGGCTAACACACAAGTATCTTCTGGGGCCAGTGAACCAGATGCAGAGCTCTAGAATCTAGCATTTCCCCCAGGGAATCCACATCTTGGTAAGAAAGGGGTCTTTAGACCAGTTCTCAAGCCATCTTGGTTATCTTGATGATTTTCCAGTGACTGTGGTGGTTTTAAAGCCAGTGATCTATCACTACAAATAGGACCAGGAAAAAAACAAACCTGCAAAATGTGCCCAACAGTGTCACCATCAAACGCCCACCTCTCACAGATTCAAAGCAGTCTACTCCCAAGTGAATAAAACCACTGGCCTCACACCCAGAGAAGTGAAACTTAAGCTGAGGCCAAAGCCAGGAAACTGCTTATCCAGTTAACCTCGGAGCTGACACCAAGCAGTCGCCTTCCCTTCCCATTTGTGGAAAACTAAGACTACAGCCTTTTGAAATAGTGAAATGAACTTCCCTTTTTTGTGGGCTGTAGCTGCCTGCAGGCGTAACTGCCACAAATCATCTTCCATCATTTCTTTATTTGTCATTTATTGACTTTGAAAAGAATATCAATAACCACACACAGGAACTTCCGCTTTGGCAAAAGAAACACTTCTAGTGAAGTAATTCATGCACACCTCTGGGTAAATATCAAAAATAACAGCTAGGATGAATGCATGGGAAACGGTCTTCCGGGGAGAAGACCCAGTCCTGGGGGTACTATGCAGTCATTTAAGGGCTAAATAAGTGGCGAGAGCATCTCAGAGGACCCCATCAGTGCATTCCTTCTTGTCTCAGGGAGCCTGGAGAAAAGGGAATCAGGTTAATTAGGAGCAGACTCTGATGGAACTGGGAGCTTCTGGTTTGAAAAGAAAAGAAAATTGCTTTATAGCATTATGTTATTAATCTAATAGAACACAATAGTGGAATGTTATTCCATGACAGTTAAAAAAAAAACCTCTCTAAAATGATATCTAATCCTCTTTACTTTGGAGAATAGAAAATGAAGGGATATTTTTCTTTGTTAAAAATAAGGAATATAAAGAATTTTGGGAGTATGTCTGCTTCCTAATTTTAAGATTGTATCCAATCAAAAATATTACCCTATTTAAATTCATTTGTTTTTCTATATGTCCTTTATTCTATGTATCTATTTTTCCAGTTAGCCTGCAAACAAACCAAATGAAAACTTGCGGTTTATCTTTTAAGACTCCTAACAATGAAATAAATGATGATTTTAAACTGTGGAATATGGCAGCTATAATTTCAGAGCACCAAATAAAGTGATTTGGTGGGTTTTGCAGGTGAAAAAAATGATTCCTTAAATTAAAAAAAAAAAAAATCATCCTCTGAAATTAGACTGCTTTCAGACATGAGCAATGTATCTACAATTTCTTGGGAGTATAAAATTTGATTTCAGAAATAAACTTTGAAAGTTAAAAATAAAGCAGAAAAGCTCTTTTTCCAGCACATAAAGGACTATTTAACTGCTGTTGAGAACATGCTTTTTCCAGGGGCAGTCCATGCAAGAACTCCCTCATACTCCCAGCCCCAGTGCCTTCTCCTCCCCATCTCCATAGCCTCTCTCTTCTCACCTCCTTCTGCCCCATCTTCTGAGGAAGTTGCCCTTTGTGTGTCTTTGTCTGGACTTCACCTCCATCCTGAGATGTCTTCCCTCTCTGAATCTGCCTTTCTTTCTCTGTAAGACTGTCTCCCTTCTCTCTAATATCTCTTTAAAATTTTTCCTCCTCTTTCTCCCTTCCAGCTCATCCTAAAGAGGAGCCAACATTTTTACAAGTGTTGTTTTCCTTGAATACAGATGTGTTACCTATTCTAAATTTTAAAAACAAACAAATAGAATATTTTCTCTTTATTTCATTAGAAACTGTTTTGCACTTGTTTTACTTACAATCAATCCACAAACATCTCCAGGTCATTAACTATGTCCTAGAGACAGAGATTAAATAAGACTCAGTCTTTTGAAGATTTCATAGCTTAGTGGGCTCCTCTTTGCTTATTTTAATTAAAGATCAGTGATCCTCAGTAGAATAAATATTCCTCAATAGAATAAACATTCCCTAAACATTCAGAGACCCTTTATCTTTCCTATGGTTTTATTCTCTAGGTCCAATTAAATTCAAAGATCAATTTCATGAATAATGCAGTATTATAGGTGGTTAGTGAATCTCCCCCATTCCCAAAGTAAATGTGCCAGGTCTGGGTGAAGAACTGTAATTTCCTGCTTTCTTTTACCTCTATTTGACAGTTGGTTCTGAGATAGAAACACAGCCAAAATTTTTTTCCTTTGGCTCTTAGACTATTCTAGCAGTGTTGTTTTCATTACTACATGCATCTATTACCTAACTGAACTGGTGTTTAACAAATTGGTAAGTTGGCCTGTGTTCATATTCTGCTACTCAGCCCAGTTATTTGTTTATTGAACTTATGGCTACATTTATTTAAATGCTGTCTGTTGACCTCATTAAATGCTCTTGGCACAGTTTGTTTTGAACTCGACTTGCTCACAGGACATCCAAGTAAGTAAACCTTTTAGTTTCAAAAGGAAATTATCTACAGAATTTAGTGATTGCTTACTCTTTATACTTATTGGTTTGTAAATGTAATTTTCTTAAACTAGTTCAAAACACTCATATTATTTGCAGCTGTGGAAAAGAATAAAAGAATTTAAGGTTCTTTGACATGTAGACCTGGAAATCTATAGAACATTTTACACGTCTCTTTGCCAGGTGAGCATTCATGGGCAAAGCAATGCATTGAAGCGAAATAATGAAAGCACATATTGAGGAAAAACAGTGAAAATGTATATTCATCCAGCATCAGTGAAGGAATCAAACCCGATACCTCTTACTCATCACTCCTTTTAATGCAGAATAGAGTCATTTATAAAAATCAGACTGCAGGTTTTCCAGCATACACACAATGCATTGTGCTGCAGAGGAGCATGGTGGGGAAAGAGTTCTCAGCGGACAGTCTTTATTGCCCTGACGGAAGGAAGAAAAGGACGGGACTTTCCAATTACTTTTTCGGTATCAAGTTTCCTACAACGCTCAATTAATTCTAATCTATATGTTCCATTTCATCAGCATTGACACTATCCTATCTAACCTACAAATGTGGAAACCTTATATTTGTAAAAATTTCAGCAGGCTTTGTTTTATTAAATTCTCATTACTGTTAAGATTGCTGTATTTTTTTATGTCATTCCCAAACTTCCTTCTTGCTATTTGTACCACAGAATAATAAAGATGATTGTCACAAAAGCAAGACTGTGCCTTCTAGGTTGTCAATCACCAATGGTGTTTTTGAAAAGACTTGTAAAATGCTGAAGGAAATGACTTAGAGTCTTATTTTTATTTTTGTTCAAAGAAAGATGGATTCAAATAAATTATTCTGCTTTTGCTTTTATATGGCCTTGATTCTTTGTATTTTAGAGTAAAAATTTTACATAAAATAACATTATAGAATTAGATTTTTTATCCTTATTTCCCAATGTGCATCATAGAGAGCTACTAAAATAAGACTCTTGCACTCACATGACTATTTACTTTCAGGCTTGAATTTTTTACTTTATTGAATTGTGGATTCTACTTGTATATTGCTGTAGTTTAAAAAAATCAGTTAGAAACTAAACAGTAGAATTAAAAAACACCATTTTATAACCCCCAAATGAAATAACTGATTCAGATAACAATTATCATTAGTCAAGACTGCTAGATAAAAGGTACCAGATAAAACTACCAAGGGTTAGGTTGCAGAAACTCTGTGAGAGAAAGGTGATCTGAGACCTAGAGAGAAGCAGGTATACAGAGTGGCATGGGTAACTCTTCAGGGTACAGTGAGTCCCAGGGAGTGGGAATGGAGCAGTCAGTCTTGTAGATCTTGAAGATGAAAGATTATGTCAATTTATGTTTACTGACGTTGGCTACAGACACTCTGACCTGCCAATGCCACTCTTTAGAATTTTATTCTGGCTAAATAAAGGTAGAAACAACCTAAATATACAACAATGGGGGATTTAAAAATGACATTAGTGACATTAGGTCCATAAAATGATTCACCTTGCAACTATTAAAAAAGAAGAAATATGATTATATTTTCTGACTTTAATAATAGGCCATTAGACGTCTAATGGCCTATTATTTTATAAAGGAGAAAGAAATCAAAAGAGTAGCATTTCTTGCAAACCAAAACTACAGTGAAGTATTACCTCACAGTGGTCAGAATGGCCATCATCAAAAAGTCTACAAAAAATAAATGCTGGAGAGGCTGTGGAGAAAAGGGAACCCTCCTACAGTGTTGGTGGGAATGTAAATTGGTGCAGCCACTATGAAGAAGTATGGAGGTTCCTTAAAAAACTAAAAATACTTACCATATGATCCAGCAATCCTACTCTTGGTCCTGTATCTGGAGAAAACTCTAATTCTAAGAGATACATGCACCCCAGTGTTCACTGCAGCACTGTCTACAATAGCCATGACAAGGAAGCAACCTAAATGTCCGTCAACAGATGAATGGATAATGAAGATGTGGTATACATATATATACAATGGAATATTACTCAGCAGTAAAAAAAGAATGAAATAACACCATTTGCAGCAACATGGATGGACCTAGAGATTATCATACGAAGTGAAGACAAAGACAGAAAAAGACAAATATCATATGATATTGATTATATGTGGAATCTAAAAAAATGATACAAGTAAACTTATTTACAAAACAGAAATAGACCCACAGACATAGAAAAGAAACTTATGGTTACCAAAGGAGAAAGGGAGGGAAGGGCTAAATTAGGAGCTTTGGATTAACATATACACAGTGCTATATATAAAATAGATAACCAACAAGGACGTACTGTATAGCACAGGGAACTCTACTCAATATTTTGCAATAACCTATAAGGGAAAAGAATCTGGAAAAGAATATATAATATATGTATAACTGAATCACTTTGCTGTACACCTGAAACTAACACAATATTGTGAATCAACTATACTTAAATTGAAGAAATAAAATTTTTTAAAATAATAAAAAAGAATAGCATTTTTTAAAAACGTATTTCAAGTGAACCACTATATTTATACTATACCTCCCATATTTTCATAGAAGAACATGGTGAAAGGAAAATTAAGACTAAATCTTACAACCTACCCTATCTTCTTTCCCGGTTTTCTTTCTCTACCACCATTATATATTTTTCTGCTGGAAAAGTCCATCAGTTCCACCACAAATATTCTTCTACATTTGGTAAAAAGAAAAAAAAATTATCTAATTAGAAAAGGAATCCCTGCCCATTGTTAAATATATATATATATACAATTAAAATCACCTGTAGAGAGTAGATCTGAAATATTCTCATGACCAAAATAAACAAATGTAATTATGTGAGGTGATGGATGTGTCAACTAACCTTATTGTGATAATTATTTCACAATATATACATGTACCAAATCACCACACCTTAAAGTTATACTATGTTGTATGTCAGTTATATATCAATAAATCTGGATAAAAATTTAAAATCACTTGTAATCTCACCTTCCAGAAGTAACCTGTTAGCAGTTTCCCAGGTTAGTTATGCATACGTTTATTCCTACTCCTTCCAGTTCCAGAAAGGATTTATGGTAGCTCATATAAATGCATAATATAACAAGATAAAATACACCCCCAAAAATAAAGGTGATAAAGAAAACAGGATGAAGGAAAAATTAGAGTTTACAAAGGCAAGGCGAAAGAAGAAATGAGGTTAATAACTAGTATGATGAATTTCCCTTCATCTGAGAGTATTGTTTTATACCACTGAGATCATGCGGCATATACAGGAGGATTTCTAAGGAGGGGCCTCTGAACTGAATGCGATTTGTTAGTTGTCAGAGCCAAAGAAAGGGTAAATCTTACTGCAGGGCTAGGAGAGAGCAGGTCAGCTTTCCCAGTCACCCAGTCACCCCAGATACATCTGTCTCTCCCCTCCTTTCTCAAGTTTGAATCCCCTCCTGGAGACCACGTGTCTTCTTACTTGTAGAGCAGACCCTAACTACAATGAGCTACTGCTGCATCTCTGTGTTCTCTTTTCTAGACCCAACTCTGGGACACTTTAAAACATAGACAATCTTAAACAGCCTTTTAATAGGTAATAATACATTCACATGATTCACAAATCAAAATCCTATTAAAAGTATGCACTAATAACTGGTTTTTATTAGTTTTTGGTTTTGGTTTGGGGTTAGGCTAGTTCTGTGTATCCCTCCAGACTTTCTTACCACAACCAAGGGAAATACAAACACATACACTTATTTTTTTCAAACTCACTTTTCAATCACTTGCTATTTCTCTCACTTCTGTGTCTCTCTCACACACACAAAAACACACAGACTCAGTGCGTGGTTCCACTCAAAGCAGCAAGGAATTGCGGAAGGGAGAAGTCTGAAAGGATCTAGAATCCAATTAACTTTTGCTGTCACTAGTGTGTAACACTGGATGACTCACTGCTTTTTTAGTAAGTGGGGATGAAAATCTCATAAATTAATCAAAATTTCCAAGGGAAGTGATGAACCAACCCAGATGTTCACCTAATTAACAAATTAATCTTTAAAAACCAGCCTAAAGTTCTTTCCTTATTACTAAACATAATCTTGGCTGTTGTTAATTAAAATTTTTAACTTCATATTACTGCTTCTAACTTGGAATAGATTCATATTCCTCCTGCTTATTATTTTGAAAGAATATATCCTACTAATAGAATTTTAAGCAAAAATTAAAATACTTACGAATAAAAGTTTTCCTTATTTCTTTGACATTTGTGCACTTCCATATTAATAAGACAATTTCAATTAAAATCAACTGCAAAATACACTCTAAGACGATTTATGTGATCCCTCAGTTTTATAAGATCATGCACCTTATAAGGTTCTGTTTAATAAAATTGAATGATAGAATAGTACATGGCATATAGGTAGCTATTTTACTATGTTATTAAAGATTTAACTTATTTTTAGAAAGTTTTAATTTTCTGCTTCTGTATGCTTCTACCTCTATGCATCCCTGTGAACGTCTCTGTCATTCTTACATATTCCTCTAAAGTTCATGTTCATATACATATGAATGTGTATGTTTTAGTTTCATAAGGCAGTAAGAAAGCAGAGATTCCTTTCTCATGAGTAGGCAGAAATCAGACACAGCACTTGGATTTAACACTGGTACTTTCCTTCCTTCTCATCTGCCAGGTACACTTTTTACTGGAATTACTGTGTTAACCTTGAAGTTTACAAATACTTTTACATCCACTACCCCCACTGATCTTCACAAGAGCCTTGTGGGCTAGAACAAGCATACCTGCTTTACAGATGAAGGAACAAATACTCAGGAAATGAAAAGATTTGCTCAAGTCCCTTATATAAAATGTGTTTGTACATAACCTACACAATCGTCCCCTACACTTTAAATCATCTTTAGATAACTTATAATACCTAACACAATGTAAATGCTATGTAAATAGTTGTAAACACAACGTTAGTGCTATGTAAATAGTTGCCTGCACGGCAAATTCAAGTTTTGCTTTGGGGAACTTTCTGGAATATTTTTTCGGGTGTCTTCAATCTATGGTTGAATCCATGGATGCAGAACCCACAGATGTGGAGGGCTGACTATATTTGTTTGGTTTTTGTTTGTGTCTGAGAACTTTCTCGTTTGAATATGCTCCTAGTGAAGATGACAGCTCTATTGCTCACCACACAATGGGGCATAAACTGGCAGATGGTTCCTGCAGCAGAATTCCACTTTAGGTTGTTGGCAGAGGCTTTCTGAAGCTTCAGAGCAGTCAGTTGCTTAAGTTCTACAAAAACCAGTTGTCTGAAGTGGTGGGGACTTCAGAGACCATGCCCCCATGACAGCCATCTCTTCTGAGTGTCCCATATGGCATCCATCCCATTATATGCACTTTAGAACACAGACAATAAATGGTTTTTGAATTGTAATGAATTGCATTACCTATGCTTTGTATATTTAATGAAGACACCAGGGATAGGAGGCAAATAAATTACTGCTTCCAATAGTCTTCCAGTTCTTTGAGACTGACTCTCAGGGCACTTGATAACTTTGGGAGCCATTTTTCCTTGCTTCCTGGACTTGGATGCCTGTTTCTTTTCCCAGGTTAGGGAAGTTTTCAGCTACTACCACTTCAAATAAGTTTTCTGCCCCCTTTTCTGTCTCTTCTCCTTCTGGAACTCCTGTAATGCTTGATGTTATTCTAGAGATCTCTTAAACTGTCCTCATTTTTTAAAATTCTTTTTTCTTTTTTCTTTTTTTTTTTTTTTGTTCAACCTGGGTGATTTCCATTATCTATAAGTCTTCCAGTTCACTGATCCACTTCTCTGTATCACCTAATCTACAGTTGATCGCTTATAGGTGTTTTTTTGTTTTTTTTCTGTATGCTTCAGTTCAGTTTAGATTTTCTTCATATTTTCTAATTCTGTTAAAATTCTCAGTGTGTTCATCCAGTCTCCTCCCAAGTTCATTGAGCATCTTTATGATCATTATCTTGAACTCTTTGTCGGATAGTTTGCTTATCTCCACTCCTCTCAGTTATTCTTCTGGGGTTTTATGTTGCTTCTTCATTTGGAACATACTCATTTGTCTTCTCATTTTGCCTAATTCTCAGTGTTCATTTATATGTATTAGGTAGTTCAGTTACATTTCCTGATCTTGGAGAAGTGATCTTTTTTAAGAGACATCCTATGGGGCCCAGCAGCACACTCCCCTCTGGTCACCAGAGCTATATGCTCTAGGAGTGCTGTGCCCCCTATGTGGGCTGCATGGGCTCTTCAGTGTGATAGAGACAACTATTGTGGGCACGCTGGGGGCAGGGCTGGTCCCTGGCCCGGTGGTCTGTGAGGTCCCGCCTTGTGCAGTGGCTGTGGGCCCACTGGAGGGCAGGGTAGGCTTTCGGTGCATTTTGCTGTGCAGCCGGGTAGTGTGCAGCTACTTTGGGCAGCTGGTGAGTGGGGCAAATCCCCAGCCCCTATAGGATAGAGGGAGGATTCCAAAATGGTGCTTGCCATTACAGGTGTCATCACAGTAGAACGAGCTCTCAAAAATGGCTGCCACCAGTGATTCTGTCCCCCACAGGAGTCCTACTTACTTCCTGCCTCTCTGGAAGTTTCTCCAGGATCAACATGTGGGTCTGACGCAGGTTACTTTCAAACTACTGCTGCTGTGCTAGGACTCAGAGCATGTGAGATTTTGTGCGTGCCCTTTAAGAATGGAGTCTTTGTTTCCTACAGCCCTCAGCTCTCCCGAACATAAGCCCCACTGTTTTTCAAAACCAGACATTCTGGGAGCTCATCTTCCCAGTTCAGGACCCCTGAGATGGGGAACCCCCTGTAGGGCTTGGACCCCCACTCCTTGGGGAGGACCTTTGTGATTGTTATATTCCTCCTGTTGTGGGTCACTTACCTGGGGATGTGAGTCCTGACTATATCCCATCTCAGCCCCTCCTACTCCTCTTGTTGTGACTCCTTCTTTATATCTTTAGTTGTTTAGTTGTGGAAAATAGTTTCTGCCAGTATTCATGTTGTTCTCATTGTTAGTTGCTCTGTAAGTAGTTGTAATTTTGGTGTACCTGTGAGAGGAGGTGATTTAGGGTCTTCCTACTCTGCCATCTTGGGGAAGCTCTTGAAATAATTTTAAATAAATAAAATAACTTTTTTAGTTATTAGATTATAAATGTAGAACTGTTAAATGTTATTAAAAAATACTAGTGTATATATCCATACAAAACCAAACACTGTTTTTTTGCCCAGTCCTGGTTGTCTAATCTGTAATGTGAGAGGGATGACCAAAAGAGCTCTTTAATTTCCTTAAATTCCATGACTTATCATTTTATTAATTACTACAAAATCTATATCTGCTTAGCAGACATATTGAAAGGTCAAAATTTTTTAACCAAGCTGCTGCCTTTGCTAAAATAACTGAAAGAGAAGCTAGTCATGAAGGGTTTGTTTTCTCGTCTAAGAACTCAGCATGGCACCTCACTTGTACTCTTATGATTTTTATGCAGCACTACTTAGTGTAAGCACCAATAAGTAATTACACACAGTGTACTGTGATGTCAGTGAACTGTCCACAATTTTCCCAGTCATTATTTTTGAATTTTTTTCTTTTTCAAGTTATATGTTTAAAGGAAGGGAAGAAGAAACCAGCCTAAACACCAATCCACAGAGTATCAGTTAAATACTAGTTACATTGAGTTAGGGCACTATGTAACTATTAAAAAGTAAGCGATAATAACATGAGGGAAAATGCTGCACATATTATTAGCTGCAAAACAATATGTCACAGGTCAGTTTTATGGTATGATTCCTTATGTAGATAAAACATTTTATATAAAGAAAATATTCAGGGCTTCCCTGGTGGCGCTGTGGTTAAGAATCCACCTGCCAATGCAGAGTACATGGGTTCAATCCCTGGTCTGGGAGGACCCCACATGCCACGGAGCAACTAAGCGCGTGAGCCACAACAACTGAGCCTGCGCTCTAGAGTCTGTGAGCCACAACTACTGAGCCCACCTGCCGCAACTACTGAAGCCCGTGTGCCTAGAGCCCGTGCTCCGCAACAAGAGAAGCCACGACAATGAGAAGCCCGCGCACTGCAGCGAAGAGCAGCCCCTGCTCACCACAACTGGAGGGAGCCCACCCAGCAACGAAGATCCAAAACAGCCAAAAGTAAAAACAAACAAATTAATTAATTAATTTTTTAAAAAAAGAAAATATTTCAGTAAGAAATATACTGAAATGTCAATGGTAGCAACCCCTGGAAAGAAGAAAAGAGTAGTGGGTAGAAAGGCTTGCATTTTTTCTTTTTCACTTTACAGAAATGTGTACTGCTTGATATATGTTTACAATTTTAAAAAGGCAAAAACATTTAATAAGCAGAACCTAACATTTTAATCACACATCTGCCTGAAATTCCATTTGTTCGACAGTGTTCTGTCCTCTTCATTTACACTCTTTCTTTCTTTTCCTTGTCCCTTTCCTCCTGATGTTGCTTCTTTTTTTCTGCTTTCATTTCTCCTTGTTGCATTTCATGTCCTTCTGCCTTTAATTTCCTTTCTCACTTCCCCCAAGCTGGATCCCTGAAAGGTAAAAATCAGAGAGTGTGAACAGGTGACATTTGTAATGGGGAGTGGCTCTGAGCATGGCCCAGGGCTCCCCAAATAGAGGATTTTGGACCAACTGTTTGATTCTGGCCACTTGTGAAGAACTGTGGCCAAGATGGAAGGACATCAAGATCCAGAGCCTGGCAATGGAGATATTTAAAACAATTCTATTGATGAAACCTAGAACTTACTTTATCAGAATATGTAGATTTGACTGTAATGGCCTGCCCGCTTCTCCAGCTAGGTTGTAAAAGAAAGAAGAAGGGTGAAACCTGGAGTGAAGGAGCCTCATCACCAAAACCAGACAGAGCTGTTTGTTACCATGGCAACTTCCAGGTTAGAATGGTGAGTGAAAGATATTAGTATTTGGTGTCTTGCTTCTTACGGCTAAAAGTCTATGTCATTGAATTGAATTGAACTGAATTGAAATTGAACTGAAGCACGTTGCTTTGGAACACAAAAGACTAACCCGAGGCAGAGGCCTTTCATGAATTCCCTTAATTTATTGTTCAATGTATTGTGCAATATATACCAACCTCTGCCGGGCATTTAAAATATATTCTCCGTATCTCTCAGAATAATTATATAAAGCACTATCCCTACTTTATAGATGAAGAAACTGAGGTTCAGAGAAGTTGGGTCATCTCTCCAATGTCATCAACTAATGAGTATATGTCTGTGTCATCTCTAGCTACCTCCTGGCCCAGTCCAGCAAAGACTGCTTTGTGAAATTATATGGAAGGCTTCATGAAGCCATGTGTTTACTTACAATGTCCCCAGATAATGCCTCTAAGCGCTAAGACAATTTAACTGGAGTTAAATAGCAGTAGAACATAGACTATTTAATGTGTTCAGTGTTCAGGTGGCTTCTCCTTTAGCGATAAAAAGTAGAAAAAATGGAGAATTTTTTAAGAAGCAGAATCAACATGCTATAATCAAAAGGAGTATGTATCTCTCAATATGTGTGTATATAATATATACACATATGTACATATAAATATATTTATTTATATATAGAAACATCTATATACATATTTATATATATTCAGGCAGTGTTTCCATTTCCAAACTTCTTTGTCTGCAGAGATAAAGATAAGGTAATGGTCCTGACATTTCTAGAATTGGGTACCCAGAATTTCAACTCATATCTCTGATACCAAGCTGCTCCCAGAGTGTTGTTAGTGTAACTTTTATTTATATAAAAACAAGAAGGTCCAGATGAAGGCAGGGTGTGTGTGTGTGTGTGTGTGTGTGTGTGTGTGTGTGTGTGTGTGTGTGTGTGTGTCTGTGTGTCTGTGTTTAAGGTGGCTCTGAAAGTTCTCTGAATTAGTGGGTACTTGTTTAAACTAGTGTAAGCTAGTTTTAATGAGTAGACTCAATTCTCATATCCTCTGCATCTGATGCATTTTTATTGTGAGCGACAAATAGTAAGGTTAGCATTTTGTGGCATATCTTTGTAAAGGCACTAAGATATATGTTTCCCACCGCTTCTCTCCCCTTCCTATCTCCCAACCATAAATTGGGGGTAATGAAAACATTTTCTACTGTCATTGCTGAAGGGGGTTACAGAGGGAAAGCCAACTCCCAGATTTTCATTTCAAGCTAAGTCAAGGCAAGCAGTACTTAATGTATGTATGTTTCATCTGGATCAGCAGGGGCCATTTGGTCTTCTAAGAAAATCAGGTGCCTGCAAGCCTGTTTGCTTCTCAGTCACTGACCTGTTGAAATGTAGAAGTACTAAGTAAGAAGTCACATGAACAACTCCCACTAACAGTGTAAACAGTGGACAGTGGGGGCATGCAAAACCATCTCTAGTAGGACGCATCAGTTTGGCATTCGTATATATTTTGTTTAAAACACAATTTTCACACTGCAAACTTAGAAAGTCACCATACAGCTTAGCAAATTAAGTATGTCCCATAAACTCACATCCAGATTGTTACAATGTTTATCTTTATGATCAGGTCATGGGAGAACTCTTTGCTTTTCTGACTTATGACTATATGTTTTCTTATTGGAAAAAACAAAAGTTATAGAAGCAGAAGAATGAAAGCTTCTGCATAAAACAATTGGTGTTTTTACGAATAGTTAGCAAATGGCATGGTGAAGTATACTCCACCGTCTAGAAGAGAAGATAAATGCAAATAGGTCTTGCACTGTTACACAGTCTCACATATGACAGTTAATACTAAAAGTATAAGATTAGAATGTTCAGCCAAGTTGATTTATAGATAAGTTAAGAACAGGAAGGATTATTTTTCCAGAATTGTTTATAGCTTGTCTATGGCTGAGATGTCCATTCAAAATCCCTTCCAACCTGGGATTCTGGAAGCGGTTCCATTCCCTGATCTTCTAGTGCCACCTATGGTTCCAAATTAGAAAGTGTTAGATTAAAGTATAAAATCTGTGTATTTTGAACAGTAATCTGTTTTTAAATTACCGTATTTATCATTCTATTATGTTTTGCCGTTTGGGTTTGACTAAATGAACGGAATATCTTTCTGGAGGGCAAATCTCCTAATATGCATTAGGAGATTTAAAAATGTTTAGACTCTTTAACCCAGTAATCCATGTTTAAGAAATGATGAGGGACAATGAGACGTGTATAAGAATATTTATTACAGTAGTATTTAAAATAACTTAATGTTCAAATGATTATAATACATGTATGAGTTGGAATATGATGCAACCATTTTAAAACTGTCAAAAAGAAAAAATCACCTTTAGTTGTAATTTCTATAATTTTTATCTTTATAGAAAGATTTCAGGTCTTTTAGAAACTGTCAAGACCCTAAAGAGATAATAAACTACAGTATGCAGTAGCACACCAAAAATAAAATCCATAACCCACAAAACTAAACAGCTATGTGCCTAGAAAACAGAATTTATAAATGTGCTGATTGTTGTCTTTTGCATACGCACCAGTCAAGATAAATGAGACAAAGTCCCTACTTTGCAGAGGAAACAGAAGTCACCAGATGGAAACTCCTTCATTTTTCTAAAATAAAAAATACACACCTCCCTTGTGCTTCCATCCTGGTCTGCATTTCTCTAGTTATCATAGAGGGGACTAACCTCTTTACCTCTGCTTTGGCATCTACCCCCTGTTGCCTACTCAAGAACTTTACACCATCCATTATCCTTTTCTTCTCTTCTGTATATTCAGTCTTTCCTATCAGTGGAATATGTTCCACCAGCTTTAAAATATACTTGTGTCTGATACCCAAACTAATAATAAGAATTCTTCACTCAAACCCACATCCTCTACACCCTCACTTCTGACAACATATACTCCTATCTCTAACTCTCACTTCACAGTCAAGCGTCTTAATTTCTATATATGTTATTAAAATTTTCATACCTCCTGCTCAGGCTTAAACTCACTCCAGTCTGGGAGTATGTGCCCCCAACACTCCATTAAAACAGCTCTCTGTAAAATCACTAATGACCTCCAGCTTACTAAACATGGACTTTTTTCGGTATTCTTTGTAGTGTCTCAACAGTAGTCAACACTCTTGACCAACACTTCTTTCTTGAAACACTCACTACTCTTGGCTTCCCCCCACCCACCCACTTCTCTAGGCATTTCTCTGTTTCTTTCAGTGCTCATCCTCCTCTTCTTGGCCATTGAATATCATAGCTCAGTCTTTGACCCTCTTCTCACTCTTTAATCTCTTCCTAGGAAATTCTTTATAGCTATGATTTAAATTACCACCTATATCCAAATTATTCACAAACCCTAATTTCTGGCCCAGTACTTCCTTCTGAGCTCCAGGAACACATGTAAAAAATATATATTTCTTCACTTCTTAAAGATCTCTAAGGTATCTCAATCTCTATTTAACCAAAACCTAACTCATGATTTTTCCTTCCAAACTTACTCTTTCAGTGTCCTCTTTCATCTCTATAAATGGCCCACCACCAATCTTGTTATACACAGCAAATGCTAAAAGTCATCCTTGATGTTTCCCTCTCCTTCGTCATGAACATTTAATCCATCTCCAAGCTCTGTCACTTCTACTTCCTACCTCTTAAATCCATCTTCTCTCCATCTCCACCACCATGTTAATCCGGGTCACCATTATCTCTTGTCTGCATTACTGCAATAATGTCTTATTAGTTTTAATAGTCTCAATAGTTTTCTTTCTTTTTACCCAACCTGTATACCATTGATTTAATTTTTTGTCTAAATTCACTAGCTAGTACTTCCATGCAGTTTGAGATAGGAGTGGTAAGGACATCTTTGCCTTGTTCTTGATCTTAGGGGAAAAGCATCCGGTTTCTTACCATTAAGTGTGGTATTAGCTCTAGGGTTTTTGTAGATGTTCTTTATCAAGCAGAGAAATTTCTCCACTACTCCTAGTTTGCTGAGAGTTTTTATTATGAATAGGTGTTGGATTTTGCCAATTACCTTTACTCAATTGACAGGATTGTATTATTTTTTTTTCTCTAGCCCATTGATGTGGTGGATTGCATTAATTTTCAAATGTTAAAACAACCTTCCATAACTGAAATATATCATAACTGAAATATATCTTCCATAACTGAAATAGATATATATCCATAACTGAAATATATCTTACTTTTTTCTCTAGCCCATTGATGTGGTGGATTGCATTAATTTTCAAATGTTAAAACAACCTTCCATAACTGAAATATATAAATTTTCAAATGTTAAAACAACCTTCCATAACTGAAATATATCCATAACTGAAATATATCAACCTTCCATAACTGAAATATAACCTTCCATAACTGAAATTATACTTTGAAAAAGTATAATTCTTTTCAAAGACTGTTAGATTTTATTTGCTAATACCTTTTTGAGGATTTTTGCATCTGTGTTCATGAAAGATATTGGTTTGTAATTTTCCTTTCTTTTGTCTTAGTCTAGTTTTGGTATTAGGGAATTGCTAACCTCACAGAGTGAGTCAGAATGTGTTCCCTCAGCTTCTGTTTTCTGGAAAAGATTATACACAACTAGTATTGTTTACTTTGAAAATGTCTGGTAGAAATCACCTGTGAAACCATCTAGGCATGTCCTTTCTTTTTTGGAAGGTTATTAATTATTGATTTGATATCTTAAAAATATAGGCCTATTCATATTATCTATTTCTCCTTGTGTGAATTTTTTTTTTTTTTTTTTTGCGGTATGCGGGCCTCTCACTGCTGTGGCCTCTCCCATTACGGAGCACAGGCTCCGGACGCGCAGGCTTAGCAGCCATGGCTCACGGGCCCAGCCGCTCCGCGGCATGTGGGATCCTCCCGGACCGGGGCACGAACCCGCGTCTCCTGCATCGGCAGGTGGACTCCCAACCACTGCGCCACCAGGGAAACCTCCTTGTGTGAATTTTAATAATTTGTATATTGCAAGGAATTGGTCTATTTCATCAAAGATACCAAATTTGTGATCATAGAGTTGTTTGTGGTATTCCTCTTTTATCTTTTTTAATGTCAGTGGGATAAGTAGTAATGCCCTCTCTATCATTTCTGATATTATCCATTTATGTTTTTTCCCTTTATTAGTCTGTATTATGGGTTGAATTGTGCCCCCTCCCAAAATTCATATGTTGAAGTCCTAACTCCCAGTAATTCCTAATACCTAGGAATGTGACCTCTTTTGGGAAATAGAGTCATTGCAGATGTAATTAGTTATGATTAGGTAATACCGGAGTTGGGTGGACCTCTAATCCAATGACCGGTGTCGTAAAAAGAACACCATGTGGGGGCTTCCCTGGTGGCGCAGTGGTTGAGAGTCTGCCTGCCGATGCAGGGGACACGGGTTCGTGACCCGGTCCGGGAAGATCCCACATGCCACGGAGCAGCTGAGCCCGTGAGTCATGGCTGCTGAGCCTGCACATCCGGAGCCTGTGCTCTGTGGCGGGGGAGGCCACAGCAGTGAGAGGCCCACATACCGCAAAAAAAAAAGAACACCATGTGAAGATACAGAGACACATACAGGGAAGGCTATGTGAAGACACAAGGGAACACTATGTACAAGCCAAGGAGTGACTTAGGCCACCAGAAGCTAGAAGAGAGGCATGAAACAGACTTTCCTTCACAGCCCTCAAAAGAAACCAACTGTCTCAACACCTTGGTTTTCGACTTCTGCCTGCAGAACTGTGAGACAATAAATTTCTTTTGTTTAAGCCACCCAGTCTGTGGTAATTTCAGTAGCCTTAGAAAATTAATATACTGAGCTCTGGGAAGGCATGAACCGTAGGTTTCAGAGGCTTTAAATTCCTCTAATGTTCTTGGTTTTGCATCCTTCTTAAATAGAATCTATATTTTTAAGTTCTTTTAACTATAATCCACTGTGACTAGCCTGGAGCCCTATTGATGTGGTGCTAAGGTGGGGGAGAGGGAAAGCATTCTATAATCCTATGATTAAATATCAGTTTTTTAGTGGAACCTTGTCCCTGAGCTGTGACTTTCACAGCTGTTTCTTAGCTTCTCCCCGCTTAGGTAAGACAGGAAGGATAGTTGGATAAATGCCATTCCCAGTAGGTGGGGTAAGACTCTGGTAGTCTTCCCCTGGAAAGTAGGCCTTTGTTGTGAAGAGTGCTGTAGGTTTATTTCAGAATGGTTACTTCTCTCCTCCCCTTGCCAGAGCTATAAGGCAGAATTTTCTTAGTTCTTCCCCATGAGTTTCCTGGAGATAAAACCCATCAAAGCGTGGAGGCCCTTCTAACACTGAAAGTTTCTCATTCTTATGTTAGTTCATGCTCAGCTTCCAACAATTCATCAAAGTGACCATTTAAGTCATGAAATTAGAACACTCCCTAACACCATACACAAAAATAAACTCAAAATGGATTTGAGACCTAAATGTAAGACCGGACACTATAAAATTCTTAGAGGAAAACACAAGAAGAACACTCTTTGACATAAATCACAGAAAGATCCTTTTTGACCCGCTTCCTAGAGAAATGGAAATAAGAACAAAAATAAACAAATGGGACCTAATGAAACTTCAAAGCTTTTGCACAGCAAAGGAAACCATAAACAAGACGAAAAGACAACCCTCAAAATGGGAGAAAACATTTGCAAATGAAGCAACTGACAAAGGATTAATCTCCAAAATGTACAAGCAGCTCATGCAGCTCAATATCAAAAAAAACAAACAACCCAATCCAAAAATGGGCAGAAGACCTAAATAGACATTTCTCCAAAGAAGATACACAGATTGCCAATAAACACATGAAAAGATGCTCAACGTCACTAATCATTAGAGAAATGCAAATCAAAACTACAATCAGGTGTCACCTCACACCAGTTAGAATGGGCATCATCAGAAAATCTACAAACAACAAAAGCTGGAGAGGGTGTGGAGAAAAGGGAACCCTCTTGCACTGTTGGTGGGAATGTAAATTGGTATAGCCATTATGGAGAACAGTATGGAGGTTCCTTTAAAAATTAAAAATAGAACTACCATATGACCCAGCAATCCCACTACTGGCCATATACCCTGAGAAAACCATAATTCAAAAAGAGACATGTACCAAAATGTTCATTGCAGCACTATTTACAATAGCCAGGACATGGAAGCAACCTAAGTGTCCATCGACAGATGAGTGGATAAAGAAGATGTGGCACATATATACAATGGAATATTACTCAGCCATAAAAAGAAACGAAATTGAGTTATTTGTAATGCGCTGGATGGACCTAGAGTCTGTCATACAGAATGAAGTAAGTCAGAAAGAGAGAAACAAATACCATATGCTAACACATAAATATGGAATCTAAAAAACAAAAATGGTTCTGATGAACCTAGGGGCAGGACAGGAATAAAGACACAAACATAGAGAATGGACTTGAGGACACGGGGAGGGGGTAGGGTAAGCTGGGACGAAGTGAGAGAGTGGCATGGACATATATACACTACCAAATGTAAAATAGATAGCTAGTGGGAAGCAGCTGCGTGGCACAGGGAGATCAGCTCGGTGCTTTGTGACCACCTAGAGGAGTGGGATAAGGAGGGTGAGAGGGAGATGCAAGAGGGAGCAGATATGGGGATATACGTATGCATATAGCTGATGCAATTTTTTATAGAGCAGAAACTAACACAACACTGTAAAGCAATTAAACTCCAATAAAGATGTTAAAAAAAAAAGACTACAGAATAAAAACTGGTAGCTAGGGACATAGATAACATATCTGTTCATTTTTTGCTCTGGTCTTCACTTCATTGTTCAAAACATTTACCACATTACTTCAGCTGAACTAACTTTCCCTTTCATTCCTTGATCCCTCATTTATAGCATTTCCAGTTTGCCTTTATGTGCTCTTTATACCCATTGATGATCTCTCAACTTAGTGCACTGTATTAAGGATAACGAACATCCTTCCAGCTCAGATTCTGTTCTTGCTTTTGCCCCATCAGATTGTCAGCTCCTACATGAGGAGAGAGTTTGTCATCTTTGCAGCATATAGAGCACCCAGCCAAGTGCTTTTCGCTTTTATAGGTGCTCAATATACATTGGACTGACAAAACTTAATTTGTAAAATCTGAGTGTTAGAGAAACACTTTTTGCTCCTCTCTTGTAATAATCCACAACATAAGGAGCCCCTCACCCCCACCCCCGACCCATGCACGTGTGTGTACACACACACACTTCCAGCACTTCTTCTAACCCTGTGTTCCCTCCTCTGCATAGGGGTTGTGGCTCACTGATTGAATTCCCCTGGGCCACCTTTCCTGTGGTAATCACACTCCTCTCTCTGCATTTCCTACGATGAGCTAGTAAGTCAGGCCCCGACCTGTTCCTCTTGGTTGTAGTCCTTGTCCATCCATGCTGCTACTTGCTTGGTTTTTTTGCCAGTCCCTCTGTGTCTCTTTCCCTTGAGCATAAGGACTCATGGTCTAGATTTAGGGTGAGAGAGGGTTTTTTTTTAATTAAAGTACAGTTGATTTACAATGTTTCAGGTGTAAAGCAAAGTGATTCAGTTTTATATCTTTCTCAAATTCTTTTCCATTATAGGTTACTACAAGATATTGAATATAGTTGCCTGTGCTATACACTAGAACCTTGTTGTTTATCCATTCTATATATAATAGTTTGCATCTGCTAATACCAAACTCCCAATCCATCCCTCCGCCACCCCCTTTCCCCTTTGGTAACCATACATTTGTTTTCTATGTCTATGAGTCTGTTTCTCTTTTGTAAATAAGTTCATTTGTATCATCTTTTTAGATTCCATATGTGTGATATCATATGATATTTGTCTTTCTCTTTCTGACTTACTTCACTCAGTATGAGAATCTCTAGGTCCGTCCATGTTGCTACAAATGGCATTATTTCATTCTTTTTTATGGCTGAGTAATATTCCATTGTGTGTATGTATGTTTATACACACACACACACACACACACACACACACACACACACACATATATGTATCTCACACCCTCTTTATCCATTCATCTGTTGATGGACATCAGATTTATTCTTTTAAACCCAACATAACATCTAAAATTTCTTCTATGCCATATATTTATGTAATCATAATTTATAGTATTGTTTTTAAGTTTTAAATGAATAGTGCCATATTATAGATTCTTTCCGACTCAGTCTTATCATGCATTAACAAATTTTGGAGATTTATACATGTAGGTCTAGTTCATCCATCTTAATTGTATGTAATGTTAAATTGTATCAGTATCTCACAATATATTTATCTTTCCTCTGGCTGTTGGGCATTTGAATCTTTTGTTGTTCTTCACTGGAACAATAAATATTCTCATTTATTTTTTTTTCATGAACTTGTGTGAGAGTTTCTCTATGGTATAAACCTAGAAACTGAAAATCAAGCTTAGTGTCAAAGGTATTTTCATCTACTACTGACTATTTGCTCTCCTTAACAGCTTATATTCCCACCAAGAATCTATGAGCATTTTGTTGCACACACTTTTTATATTATTTTTCCTATATGTGAAATATTATCTTATTGTGTAGTTTTGATATATATTTCCCTGATTACTAGTGACTACAAAATCTTTTATGTTTATTGGCCATTCAAATTCTTTCCTCTTTAATTCTTTATATCTTTTGCCTATTTTTCTAACAAGTTATCATTTTGTATTTATTTGTAGGCACTCTTTACAGACTGGATATTAATCCTTTATTGATTTTATAATCCTATATTGATTATATCACTTGTGTTGGTATCTTCTGATACAAGAGTTTTTTAATGTAAAAAATATATATTTTGTTATTTTCCTTTATGGTTTGTGTTCTTCCACCTGTGGCAAAAATTCTTTTTCAAATCTGAAGTTTTAAGTATATTTTTCTAAAATTTTTTCATTTCATATTTAGGATTTTAATTCAACTGGATGGTGTTTCATCAGTTTCACCATATAATTCAGCTTTTGCTCTATGTATTTCAAGGTTATGTTGTTAGATACCCACAAATTTATTTTTATATTTTCTTGGTAGAATGTTCTTTATTGCTATCAAAGTTTTTTGTCTTTTATTCTATTTTACTTTGTTTTATATTAACATTGATATACCCTTTGGTTATTTGCCTGATGTATTTTTCAATACTTTATTTTAAATCTATTTGTGTTATTTTTATTTTAGTTGGGTCTTTTGTAAGCTGCATATATTCAACATGATAGACTGAATTTCAATAAGTGAGTATAATCCATTTACATTCATTGTGATTACTATATATTTGAATTCTTTTTCTTTTATATTTCCTTCATATATTTTCGGATTATCATACTTTTCCTTTGTTTCTTTTGTTTGTTTGTTTTTATGCCTCCCATTAAGTTGATAACATTTTCTGCATTTTCTTATATCCTCAGTTCTCATGGAAGCTCTAGAATATATTTCTCTACCCTTTGTAGTACCCTATATTTTTAAAATTAATTTTATTTCAAAATCTGAAGTTAACATATATCTTTATAGTCCTCTCCGAAAAATACAGTGCTTTAATATTCTCTCATCAGAACACACATGCATGCAGACACACATACACACACACTTTGTTATTGCTGGTTAGTTTTAGTTAGAGAATTAAATTTTCACTGTATTTTATCAATTTGTGTGCCTCCATATTTTCCTTAATGTCCTATGTGCCTCTAACTTTTTAAGTCATGTTTCTTCCCTCTAGGCTTACTTCTCTTATTAAAATTCATCCTGTAATCACTTTTTCAATTAGAATCAATTAGTGATAAACCCTCTAGAAATTTATATCTCTGAAAATGTCTTAATTTAATTTTACCTTGGAATTATGGTTTACCTGAGTGTAAGTTTCCAGGCTGATGCATATTTTCTCTCAAAGTATTGAATATATTATCCATCATCGTTTTTCATCAGCTGTTTCTAATGAGAATTCTGTCCCCAGTCTTGTAGATTATATGGGGTGTTTTCTTTGGGGGTTTAAATTTTTCTTTATACTTGATATCTTTCAGTTTCATTATGCTATGTGTAGCTATAAATTTATTTTTATTTCTTCTGCTTTTATTTGTTATTTTTTCTCTATTTTCAACCAAAGAGTTCATGTTTTTCTTCAATTCTGAAAAGCATCTGCCATTATTGCAATAAATATTATTGGCTCTCTTCACTTCTTCTGAAACAACCATCAGACATTTGGTGAAGCCTCTCAAAATCTTCACCATATATTTTAATGGTTCTTTCATATAATTTTATTTTTTTCTTTGGGCTTAATTTGGGTATATTCCTCAGAAGTATCTTTCAACAGACAAATTTTCTATTTTACTATAATCAGATTTTGTCATTCCTTTTTTTTTTGCGGTACGTGGGCCTTTCACTGTTGTGGCCTCTCCCGTTGCAGAGCACAGGCTCTGGACGCGCAGGCTCAGCGGCCATGGCTCACGGTCCCAGCCGCTCCGCGGCATGTGGGATCTTCCCGGACCGGGGCACGAACCCATGTCCCCTGCATCGGCAGGTGGACTCTCAACCACTGCGCCACCAGGGAAGCCCCTCCTGCCCATTTTTTAACTGGATTGTTTGTTTTTTTGATATTGAGCTCCATGAGCTGTTTGTATATTTTGGAGATTACTCCTCTGTCTGTTGTTTCATTTGCAAATATATTCTCCCATTCTGAGGGTTGTCTTTTTCTCTTTTTTATGGTTTCCTTGCTGTGCAAAAGCTTTTAAGTTTAATTAAGTCCCATATGTTTATTTTTGTTTTTATTTCCATTACTCTAGCAGGTGAGTCAAAAAAAGATCTTGCTGTGGCTTATGTCAAAGAATGTTTTTCCTATGTTTTCCTCTAAGAGTTTTATACTGTCTGGTCTTACAATTAGGTCCTTAATCCATTGGGAGTTTATTTTTGTGTATGGTGTTAAGTAGTGTTCTAATTTCATTCTTTTACATGTAGCTGTCCAGTTTTCCCAGCACCACTTATTGAAGAGGCTGCCTTTCTCCATTGTATGTTCTTGCCTCCTTTGTCGTAAATTAGGTGCCCATATGTGCATGGGTTTATCTCTGGGCTTTCTATCCCGTACCATTGATCTATATTTCTGTTTTTGTGCCACTACCATACTGTCTTGATTACTGTAACTTTGTGGTATACTTTGAAGTTAGGGAGCCTGATTCCTGCAACTCCGTTTTTCTTTCTCAAGTTGGGGTCTTTTGTGTTTCCATACGAATTGTAAGATTTTTTGTTCTAATTCTGTGAAGAATGCCATTGGTAGTTTGATAGGGATTGCACTGAATCTGTAGATTGCTTTGGGTTGTATATTTATTTTCACAATATTGATTCTTCTAATCCAAGAACATGGTATATTTCTCCGCTGTTTATGTCATCTTTGATTTCTTTCATCAGTGTTTTACAGTTTTCTGAGTACAAGTCTTTTGCCTCCTTAGGCAGGTTTATTCCTACATATTTAATTCTTTTTGTTGCAATGGTAAATGGGAGTATTGCCTTAATTTCTGTTTCTGAATTTTCATTGTTGGTGTATAGGAATGCCAGAGATTTCTGTGCATTAATTTTGTATCCTGCAACCTTACCAAATTCACTGATAAGCTCTAGTAGTTTTCTGGTGGCATCTTAGGATTTTCTATGTATGGTATCATGTGATTGGCAAACAGTGACAGTTTTATTTCTTCTTTTCCAATTTGGATTCCTTTTAGTTCTTTTTCTTCTCTGATTGCTGTAGCTGGGACTTCCAAAACTATGTTGAATATCAGTGGCAAGAGTGGACATCCTTGTCTTGTTCCTGATCCTAGAGGAAATGCTTTCAGTTTTTCACCATTGAGTATGATGCTTGCTGTGGGTTTGTCATATATAGCCTTTATTATGTTGAGGTAGGTTCCCTCTATGCCCAATTTCTGGAGAGTTATTACCATAAATGGTGTTGGATTTTGTCAAAAGCTTTTTCTGCATCCACTGAGATGATCATACGGTTTTTATTCCTTAATTTGTTAATGTGGTGTATCACATTGATTGATTTGCGTATATTGAAGAATCCTTGCACTCCGTGGATATATCACACTTGATCATGGTGTATGATCCTTTTAATGTGCTGTTGGATTCTGTTTGCTAGTATTTTGTTCACGATTTTTTCATCTATGTTCATCAGTGATATTGGTCTATAATTTTCTTTTTCTGTGATCTCTTTTTCTGGTTTTGGAATCAGGGTGATGGTGGCTTCGTAGAATGAATTTGGGAGTGTTTCTTCCTCTGCAGTATTTTGGAAGAGTTTGTGAAGGAACGGTGTTAGCTCTTCTCTAAATGTTTGAGAGAATTTGCCTGTGAAGCCGTCTGGTTCTGGACTTTTGTTTGTTGGAAGATTTTTAATTATGGTTTCCATTTCATTACTTGTGATAGTTCAGCTTATATTTTCTAATTCTTCCTGGTTTAGTCTTGGAAAATTGTACCTTTCCAAGAATGTGTCCATTCCTTCATGGTTGTCCTTTTTTTTTTTTTTTTTTTTTTCAGTACGCAGGCCTCTCACTGTTGTGGCCTCTTCCGTTGCGGAGCACAGGCTCCGGACGTGCAGGCTCAGCGGCCATGGCTCACGGGCCCAGCCGCTCCGCGGCATGTGGGATCCTCCCAGACCGGGGCACGAACCCATGTCCCCTGCATCGGCAGGCGGACTCGCAACCACTGCACCGCCAGGGAAGCCCCTATGGTTGTCCATTTTATTGGCATATAGTTGTTTGTAATAGACTTTAATCCTTTGTGTTTCTGCAGTGTCAGTTGTGATTTCTCCTTTTTAATTTCTAAATTTTATTGATTTGCGTCTTCTCCCTTTTTTTCTTGATGACCCTGGATAAGTATTTATCAATTTTGTTTATCTTTTCAAAGAACCAGCTTTTATTTTTTTATTTATTTATTTATTTTGCAATACACGGGCCTCTCACTGCTGCAGCCCCTACTGCCATGGAACACAGGCCCCGGATGCACCGGCTCAGCGGCCATGGCCCACGGGCCCAGCTGCTCCGCAGCATGCGGGATCCTCCGGACCGGGGCACAAACCCGTGTCCCCTGCATTGGCAGGCGGACCCTCAACCACTGCACCACCAGGGAAGCCCCCAGCTTTTATTTTTATTGAACTTTGCTATTGTTTTCTTCATTTCTATTTCATTTATTTCTTCTCTGATCTTTATGATTTCTTTCCTTCTACTGACTTTGGGCTTTCTTTGCTCCTCTTTCTCTAGTTGTTTTAAGTGTAGGGTTAGATTGTTTATTTGAGATTTTTCTTGTTTCTTGAGGTGAGATTGTATTGCTATAAACTTCTCTCTTAGAACTGCTTTTGCTGCAACCCATAGGTTTTGGGTCATAGTGTTTTTGTTGTCATTTATTTCTATGTTTTTTAAATTTCTTCTTTGATTTCTTCAGTGATCTCTTGGTTATTTAGTGGTGCACTGTTTAGCCTCCATGTATTTGTGTTTTTTACATTTTTTTCCCTGTTATTGATTTCCAATCTCATTACACTGTTGTCAGAAAAGATGCTTGATACAATTTCAATTTTCTTAAATTTTCCGAGGCTTGATTTGTGACCCAAGATGTGATCTATACTGGAGAATGTTCCATGTGCACTTGAGAAGAAAGTGTATTCTGCCACTTTTGCGTGGAATGTTCTATAAATATCAATTAGATCTATCAGGTCTATTGTGTCATTTAAAGCTTGTGTGTCCTTATTTATTTTCTGTTTGGATGATCTGCCCATTGGTGTAAATGGGGTGTTAAAGCTCCCTACTACTATTGTGTTATTGTTGATTTCTCCTTTCATGGTTGTTAGCATTTGCCTTATGTATTGAAGTACTCCTATGTTGGGTGCATAAACATTTAAAATTGTTATATCTTCTTCTTGGATTGATCCTTTGATCATTATGTAGTGTCCCTCCTTATCTCTTGTAGCAGTCTTTATTTTAAAGTCTATTCTAGGGAGGAGCTTCAAGATGGCGCAAGTGTAAGACATGGAGATCACCTTCCCCCCCATAGATACTTCAGAAATACATCTACTTGTGGAACAACTCCTACAGAACACCTACTGAACGCTGGCAGAAGACCTCAGACCTCCCCAAAGGCAAGAAACTCCCCACATACCTGGGTAGGGCAAAAGAAAAAAGAAAAAACAGAGACAAAAGAATAGGGATGGGACCTGCACCAGTGGGAGGGAGCTGTGAAGGAGGAAAGGTTTCCACACACTAGAAAGCCCCTTCGTGGGCGGAGACTGCGGGTGACGGAGGGGGAAAGCTTCGGAGCCGTGGAGGAGAGCACAGCAACAGGCGTGCGGAGGGCAAAGCGGAGAGATTCCCACACAGAGGATTGGTGCCGAGCAGCACTCACCAGCCCAAGAGGCTTGTCTGCTCACCCACCGGGATGTGTGGGGACTGGGAGCTGAGGCTCCGGCTTCAGTCGTATCCCAGGGAGACGATGGGAGTTGGCTGCATGAACACAGCCTGAAGGGGGCTAGTGCACCACAGCTAGCCGGGAAGGAGTCCGGGAAAAGGTCTGGAACTGCCGAAGAGGCAAGAGACTTTTGCTTGCCTCTTTGTTTTCTGGTGCGCGAGGAGAGGGGATTAGGAGCGCTGCTTAAAAGAGCTCCAGAGACGGGCGCAAGCCACGGCTATCAGCGCGGACCCCAGAGACGGGCATGAGACGCTAAGTCTGCTGCTGCAGCCACTAAGAAGCCTGTGTGCAAGCACAGAGCACTATCCATACCTCCCCTCCCGGGAGCCTGTGCAGCCCGCCACTGCCAGGGTCCTGTGATCCAGGGACAGCTTCCCCAAGAGAACACATGGCGCCTCAGGCTGGTGCAACACCACACTGGCCTCTGCCGCTGCAGGCTCGCCCTGCACTCCGTACCCCTCCCTCCCCAAGCCTGAGTGAGCCAGAACCCCCGAAGCAGCTGCTCCTTTAACCCCATCCTGTCTGAGCAAAGAACGGACACCCTCAGGTGACCTACATGCAGAGGCAGGGCCAAATCCAAAGCTGAATCCCAGGAGCTGTACGAACAAAGAAGAGAAAGGGAAATCTCTGCCAGCATCTTTAGGAGCAGCAGATTAAATCTCCACAGTCAACTTGATATACCCTGCATCTGTGGAATACCTGAATAGACAACAAATCATACCAAATTGAGGAGGTGGACTTTGGGAACAATGATATATTTTTTTTTCCCTTTTTCTCTTTTTGTGAGTGTGTATGCGTATGCTGCTGTGCATGATTTTGTCTGTACAGCTTTGCTTTTACCATTTGTCCTAGGGTTCTGTCTGTCCGTTTCTTTGTGGGGTTTTTTTGTTTTTTTTTTTTTTAGTATAATTTTCAGTGCTTGTTATCATTGGTGTATATCTTTTTTGGTTTGGTTGTTCTCTTCTTCCTTTCCTTTTTTTTAATTACTTAAAAATTTTTTTAATAATTATTTTTTACTTTTTATTTTAATAATTTATTTTATTTTATCTTTTTCTTTCTTTTTTTCTCCCTTTTATTCTGAGCCATGTGGATAACAGGCTCTTGGTGCTCCAGCCAGGCGTCAGGGCTGTGCCTCTGAGGTGGAGAGCCAAGTTCAGGACACTGGTCCACAAGAGACCTCACAGCCCCATGTAATATTAAACAGCAAAAATCTCCCAGAGATCTCCATCTCAAAGCCAAGACCCAGCCCCACTCAACGACCAACAAGGTACAGTGCTGGACATCCTATGCCAAACAACTAGCAAGACAGGAACACAACCCCACCCATTAGCAGAGAGGCTGCCTAAAATCATAATAAGGTCACAGGCACCCCAAAACACACCAGCAGATATGGACCTGCCCACCAGAAAGACAAGATCCAGCCTCATCCACCAGAACACAGGCACTAGTCCCCTCCACCAGGAAGCCTACACAACCCACTGAACCAACCTTAGCCATTGGGACAGGCACCAAAAACAACGGGAACTACGAACCTGCAGCCTGCAAAAAGGAGACCCCAAACACAGTAAGTTAAGCAAAATGAGAAGACACGGAAACACACAGCAGATGAAGGAGCAAGGGAAAAACCCACCAGACCTAATAAATGAAGAGGAAATAGGCAGTCTAACTGAAAAAGAATTCAGAGTAATGATAGTAAAGATGATCCAAAATCTTGGAAATAGAATGTAGAAAACACAAGACATGATTAACAAGAACCTAGAAGAAATAAAGAGCAAACAAACAATCATGAACAACACAATAAATGAAATTAAAAATTCTCTAGAAGGGATCAATAGCAGAATAACTGAGGCAGAAGAATGGATAAGTGACCTGGAAGATGAAATAGTGGACATAACTACTGCAGAGCATAATAAAGATAAAAGAATGAAAAGAATTGAGGACAGTCTCAGAGGCCTCTGGGACAATATTAAACGCACCAATATTCAAATTATAGGGGTCCCAGAAGAAGAAGAAGAAAAGAAAGGGGCTGAGAAAATGTTTGAAGAGATTATAGTTGAAAACTTCCCTAATATGGGTAAGGAAATAGGTAATCAAGTCCAGAGACTCTCATACAGGATAAATCCAAGGAGAAACATGCCAAGACACATATTAATCAAACTATCAAAAATTAAATACAAAGAAAAAATATTAAAAGCAGCAAGGGAAAAACAACAAATAACACACAAGGGAATCCCCATAAGGTTAACAGCTGATCGTTCAGCAGAAACTCTGCAAGCCAGAAGGGAGTGGCAGGACATATTTAAAGTAATGAAAGGGAAAAACCTACAACCAAGATTACTCTATGCAGCAAGGATCTCATTCAGATTTGACGGAGAAATTAAAAACTTTACAGAGAAGCAAAAGCTAAGAGAATTCAGCAAAACCAAACCAACTTTACAACAAATGCTAAAGTAACTTTTCTAGGCAGGAAGCACAAGAGAAGGAAAAGACCTACAATAACAAACCCAAAACAATTAAGAAAATGGTAATAGGAACATACATATCAATAATTACCTTAAATATAAATGGATTAAATGCTCCAACCAAAAGACATAGACTGGCTGAATAGATACAAAAACAAGACCCGTATATATGCTGTCTACAAGAGACCCACTTCAGACCTAGGGACACATACAGACTGAAAGTGAGGGGAAGGAAAAAGATATTCCATGCAAATGGAAAACAAAAGAAACCTGGAGTAGCAATTCTCATATCAGACAAAATAGACTTTAAAATAAAGACTATTAGAAGAGACAAAGAAGGACACTACATAATGATCAAGGGATCAATCCAAGAAGAAGATATAACAATTGTAAATATTTATGCACCCAACATAGGAGAACCTCAATACATAAGGCAAATACTAACAGCCATAAAATCGACAGTAACACAATCATAGTATGGGACATTAACACCCCACTTTCACCAATGGACAGATCATCCAAAATGAAAATAAATAAGGAAACACAAGCTTTAAATGATACATTAAACAAGATGGACTTAATTGACATTTATAGGACATTCCATCCATAAACAACAGAATACACTTTCTTCTAAAATGCTCATGGAACATTCTACAGGATAGATCATATCTTGGGCCACAAGTCAAGCCTTGGTAAATTTAAGAAAATTGAAATCATATCAAGTATCTTTTCTGACCACAACGCGACGAGACTAGATATCAATTACAGGAAAAAATCTGTAAAAAATACAAACAGATGGAGGCTAAACAATACATTACTTAATAAGCAAGAGATCACTGAAGAAAACAAAGAGGAATTCAAAAAATACCTAGAAAAAAATGACAATGAAAACACGATGAACCACAACTTATGGGATTCAGCAAAAGCAGTTCTAAGAGGGAAGATTATAGCAATACAATCCTACCTGAAGAAACAAGAAACATCTGAAATAAACAACCTAACCTTACACCTAAAGCAATTAGAGAAAGAAGAACAAAAAAACCCCAAAGTTAGCAGAAGGAAAGAAATCATAAAGATCAGATCAGAAATAAATGAAAAAGAAATGAAGGAAACGATAGCAAAGATCAATAAAACTAAAAGCTTGTTCTTTGAGAAGATAAACAAAATAGATAAACCATTAGCCAGACTCATCAAGTAAAAAAGGGAGAAGACTCAAATCAATAGAATTAGAACTGAAAAGGGAGAAGTAACAACTGACACTGCAGAAATACAAAGGATCATGAGAGATTACTACAAGCAACTCTATGCCATAAAATGGGCAACCTGGAAGAAATGGACAAATTCTTAAAAATGCACAACCTTCCAAGACTGAACCAGGAAGAAATAGAAAATAGGAACAGACCAATCACAAGCACTGAAATTGAAACTGTGATTAAAATTTTTCCAACAAACAAAAGGCCAGGACCAGATGGCTTCACAGGTGAATTCTATCAAACATTTAGAGAAGATATAACACCTATCATTCTCAAACTCTTCCAAAATATAGCAGAGGAAGGAACACTCCCAAACTCATTCTACGAGGCCACCATCACCCTGATACCAAAACCAGACAAGGATGTCACAAAGAAAGAAAACTACAGGCCAATATCACTGATGAACATAGATGCAAAAATCCTCAACAAAATACTAGCACACAGAATCCAACAGCACATTAAAAGGATCATACACCATGATCAAATGGGGTTTATCCCAGGAATGCAAGGATTCTTCAGTATATGCAAGTCAATCAATGTGATGAACTGTATTAACAAATTGAAGGAGAAAAACCATCTCAATACATCTCAATAAATGCAGAAAAAGCTTTTGACAAAATTCAAAACCGATTTATGATAAAAACCCACCAGAAAGTAGGCATAGAGGGAACTTACCTCAACATAATAAAGGCCATATGTGACAAACCCACAGCCAACATCATTCTCAATGGTGAAAAACTGAAACCATTTTCTCTAAGCTCAGGAACAAGACAAGGTTGCCCACTCTCACCACTATTATTCAACGTAGTTCTGGAAGTTTTAGCCACAGCAATCAGGGAAGAAAAAGAAATAAAGGAATCCAAATCGGAAAAGAAGAAGTAAACCTGTCACTGTTTGCAGGTGACATGATGCTATATATAGACAATCCTAAAGATGCTACCAGAAAACTACTAGAGCTAATCAATGAATCTGGTAAAGTAGCAGGATACAAAATTAATACACAGAAATCTCTTGCATTCCCATACACTAATGATGAAAAATCTGAAAGTGAAATTAAGAAAACACTCCTATTTACCATTGCAGCAAAAAGAATAAAATACCTGGGAATAAACCTACCTAAGGAGACAAAAGACCGGTATGCAGAAAATTGTAAGACACTGATGAAAGAAATTAAAGATGATACAAATAGATGGAGACGTATACCATGTCCTTGGATTGGAAGAATCAACACTGTGAAAATGACTATCCTGCCCAAAGCAATCTACAGATTCAATGCAATCCCTATCAAACTACTACTGACATTTTTCACAGAACCAGAACAAAAAATTTCACAATTTGTATGGTAACCTAAAGAACCTGAATAGCCAAAGCAATCTTGAGAACGAAAAACAGAGCTGGAGGAATCAGGCTCACGGACTTCAGACAATACTGCAAAGCTACAGTAATCAAGACAGTATGGTACTGGCACAAAAACAGAAATATAGATCAATGGAACAGGATAGAAAGCCCAGAGATAAACCCATGCACATATGGTCAACTTATCTTTGATAAAGGAGGCAAGAATATACAGTGGCGAAAAGACAGCCTCTTCAATAAGTGGTGCTGGGAAAACTGGACAGTACGTGTAAAAGAATGAAATTAGAACACTCCCTAACACCATACACAGAAATAAACTCAAAATGGATTAAAGACCTAAATGTAAGGCCAGACACTATAAAACTCTTAGAGGAAAACATAGGCAGAACACTCTATGACATAAATCACAGCAAGATCCTTTTTGACCCACCTCCTAGAGAAATGGAAATAAAAACAAAACTAAACAAATGGGACCTAATGAAACTTCAAAGCTTTTGCACAACAAAGGAAACCAAAACAAGACAAAAAGACAACCCTCAGAATGGGAGAAAATATTTGCAAACGAAGCAACTGACAAAGAATTAATCTCCAAAATTTACAAGCAGCTCATGCAGCTCAATATCAGAAAAACAAACAACCCAATCCAAAAATGGGCAGAACTAAATAAACATTTCTCCAAAGAAGATATACATATTGCCAACAAACACATTAAAGAATGCTCAACATCATTAATCATTAGAGAAATGCAAATCAAAACAACAATGCGATATCATCTCACACCGGTCAGAATGGCCATCATCAAAAAATCTACAATCAATAAATGATGGAGAGGATGTGGAGAAACGGGAATCCTCTTGCACTGTTGGTGGGAATGTAAATTGATACAGCCACTATGGAGAACAGTATGGAGGTTCCTTAAAAAACTAAAAATAGGGGGCTTCCCTGGTGGTGCAGTTGTTGAGGGTCTGCCTGCCGATGCAGGGGACGTGGATTCGTGCCCCAGTCTGGGAGGATCCCCCATGCTGCGGGGTGGCTGGGCCCATGGGACATGGCCACTGAGCCAGCGCGTCTGGAGCCTGTGCATCCAGAGCCTGTGCTCCACAACGGGAGAGGCCACGGCAGTGAGAGGCCTGCGTACTGCAAAAAAAAAAATAAATAAAACTAAAAATAGAACTACCATATAACCCAGCAGTCCCACTACTGGGCATATACCCTGAGAAAACCATAACACAAAAAGCGTCATGTACCACAATGTTCATTGTGGCACTATTTACAATAGCCAGAACATGGATGCAACCTAAGTGTCCATCAACAGATGAATGGATAAAGAAGATGTGGCACATATGTACAATGGAATATTACTCAGCCATAAAAAGAAGCGAAATTGAGTTATTTGTAGTGTGGTAGATGGACCTAGAGTCTGTCATACAGAGTGAAGTAAGTCAGAAAGAGAAAAACAAATACCGTGTGCTAACACATATATATGGAATGAAAAAAATATATATATGGTCATGAAGAACCTAGGGGCAAGACAGGAATAAAGATGCAGACCTACTACAGAATGGACCTGAGAACACGGGAAGGGGGAAAGGTAAGCTGGGACAAAGTGAGAGGGTGGTAGTTTATATATGGACATATATATACTACCAAATGTAAAATAGAGAGCTAGTGCGAAGTAGTCGCATGGCACAGGTGATCAGCTGGGTGCTTTGTGACCAGCTAGAAGGGTCGGATAGGAAGGGTGTGAGGGAGGGTGACGCAAGAGGGAAGAGATATGGGGACATATGTATATGTATAACTGATGCACTTTGTTATAAAGCAGAAACTAACACACCATTGTAAAGCAATTATACTCCAATGAAAACGTAAAATAAAATAAAGTCTATTTTATCTGATATGAGTATTGCTACTCCAGCTCTCTGTTGATTTCCATTTGCACGTAATATCTTTTTCCATCTCTTCACTTTCAGTCTGTATGTGTCCCTAGGTCTGAAGTGGGTCTCTTGTAGACAGCATATAGATGGGTCTTGTTTTTGTATCCATTCAGCCAGCCTGTGTCTTTTGGTTGGGGCATTTAATCCACTTACATTCAAGGTTATTATCGATATGTATGTTCCTATTACCATTTTCTTAATTGTTTTGGGTTTGTTTTTGTGGGCGTTTTTCTTCTCTTGTGTTTCCTGCCTAGAGAAGTCCCTTTAGCATTTGTTGTAAAGCTGGTTTTGTTGTGTTGAATTCTCTTAGCTTTTGCTTGTCTGAAAAGCTTTTGACTTCTCCAAGGAATCTGCATGAGGTCCTTGCTGGGAACAGTAATCCTGGTTGTAGGTTTTTCTCTTTCATCACTTTAAGTATATCCTGCCAGTCCCTTCTGGCCTGCAGAGTTTCCACTGAAAACTTCGCTAATAACCTTATGGGGATTCCTTTGTATGTTATTTTTTGTTTTTCCCTTGCTGCTTTTAATATGTTTTCTTTGAATTTAGTTCTTGTTAGTTTGATTAATATGTGTCCTGGTGTATTTTTCCTAGGGTTTATCCTGTATGGGACTCTTTGCTTCCTGGATTTGGGTGACTATTTCCTTCCCCATGTTAGGGAAGTTTTCAACTATAATCTCTTCAAATATTTTCTCAGACCCTTTCTTTTTCTCTTCTTCTTCTAGGACCCCTATAATTCGAATGTTGGTGCATTTAGTGTTGTCCCAGAGGTCTGTGATATTGTCTTCAATTCATTTCATTCTTTTTTCTTTGTTCTGCTCCTCGGCAGTTATTTCCACCATTCTGTCTTCCGGTTCACTTATTGTGAATTGTGAAAGAGAAAATCCCACTTAGTGGGATTGTGTTCCTGTCTTACTGGTTGTTTGGCCTGAGGCTTCCAACACTGGAGTTTGTAGGCTATTGGCTAGAGCTGGGTCTTGGTGCTGAGATGAGGACCTCTGTGAGACCTCACCCCAATGAATATTTTCTGGGGTCTGAGGTTCTCTGACAGTCCAGTGGTTCAGACTTGGGGATCCCACCACAGGAGTTTCCGCCCAACCCCGGGCTCTCAAATCAAGATCCTGCAGGCCGAGTGGGGTGGCCAAAAAAAAAAAAGAACAATAACAAAGTAAAAAATAAAATTAGACTAGCAAACTAACAGATACGTTAGAAAGAACATAAAAATAAAAATAGAGATGAATCAACAACCAGAAAGTACATCAGTACCACAATAGTAAAAAAGAGGAGGAGGGAAAAGAAAAAAAAAGGGTAGGGGGAGGGAGACGCCTTGGCCATGGTGGGCAGGGCCTAAGCCAGGGTGAGGTTTGGACAGTGGTGGGGGCAATCCAATGCTTAGGAACCACAGGGCTGGAAAAGGCCCTGGGAGATGTGGGAGCTGGGGCTTAGGCTCAAGGAACAGAAGGGGCCCATGTGTGCCCCCACCCCTGGTCTCAGAGTGCAGGTGACATCACCTGGGAGCCCAGCAGGCTTCCTGGGCTAGAGTGGGTGAGGCAAATTCCTTCCTCTCCTCTCTTGCTCCTCCGGTCTGGGAGGACCCCTCCCACCTGCCTCTCCTGATCTCCCCAGCCTCCCTCCCATGCCTCCAAGGATCCACGCAACCTGGAGAGGGCTTTGGAGGGCAGGGGACCAGCCTGGGAGCTCAGCAGGCTCTGTGGGTCAGAGTGGGTGGGGCAGTAGCCCTCTCCTCCTCTCCCGCTCCTCTGGATGGCTCCTCCCACCTGCCTCTCCTGATCTCCCCAGCCTCCCTCATATGCCCCCCAGGTCCCATGCAGCCTGCACGGGGCTTTGGAGTGGGGGTACTGGCTTGGGAGTTCAGCAGACTCCCTGGACCGAGTGGGCCAGGTGATCACCCTCCTCTCCTCTCCCACTCTTCTCAGAGAGTCCCTCCTGCCTGCCTCTCCTGATCTCCCTGGCCTCAGGGGCACCGATCCTCTCTGGCTTCCACTTCCCCTCCCCCCTCAGTCCCCCATGTCCTACCAGTTCACTTTGGGGTTCCTCCCATCTTCAGTGTCAGAGTCCCCCACCAGCAGCTGGCAGGTGCCTCAGTTGTGGGGAGATGCTAACTCCACATCTTCCCATACCGCCATCTTGCGTGTGCCTCCCTTGTTGCGTTTAATGATTTTTCTTTGTCTTTAATTTTTGTCAGTTTGATTACTATGTGTCTTGGCATATTTCTCCTTGGGTTTATCCTGCCTGGGACTCTGCACTTCCTGGACTTGGGTTGCTATTCCCTTTCCCATGTTAGGGAAGTTTTTGACTATAATCTCTTCAAATGTTTTCTCAGGTCCTTTCTCTCTTCTCCTTCTGGGACCCCTGTAATGCGAATGTTGGTTCATTTAATATTGTCCCAGAGGTCTCTTAGGCTGTCTTCATTTCTTTTCATTCTTTTTTCTTTATTCTGTTCCGTGGCAATGAATTCCACTATTCTGTTTTCCAGGTCGCTTATCTGTTCTTCTGCCTCAGTTATTCTGCTATTGATTCCTTCTAGTTCATTTTTCATTTCAGTTATTGTATTGTTCATCTCTGCTTATTTGTTCTTTAATTCTTCTAGGTGTTTGCTAAACATTTCTTGCATCTTCTCGATCTTTGCCTCCATTCTTTTTCCAAGGTCCTGGATCATCTTCACTATCATTATTCTGAATTCTTTTTCTGGAAGGTTGCCTATCTCCACTTCATTTAATTGTTTTTCTGGTGTTTTATCTTGTTCCTTCTTCTAGTACATAGTCCTCTGCTTTTCATTTTGTCTATCTTTCTGTGATTATGGTTTTTGTTCCACAGTCTACAGGATTGTAGTTATTATTGCTTCTGCTGTCTGCCCTCTGGTGGATGACACTATCTAAGAGGCTTGTGCAAGCTTCCTGATGGGAGGGACTGGTGGTGAGTAGAGCTGGGTGTTACTCTGGTGGGCAAAGCTCAGTAAAACTTTAATCTGCTTGTCTGCTGATGGGTGGGGCTGGGTTCCCTCTGTTGGTTTTTTGGCCTGAGGTGACCCAGCACTGGAGGCTACAGGCTCTTTGGTGGAGCTAATGGTGGACTCCAGGAGGGCTCATGCCAAGGAGTACTTCCTAGAACTTCTACTGCCAGTGTCCTTGTCCTCGTGGTGAGCCACAGCCAGCCCCCACCTCTGCAGGAGACCCTCCAACACTAGCAGGTAGGTCTGGTTCAGTCATCTATGGGGTCACTGCTCCTTCCCCCGGGTCCTGATGAGCACACTACTTTGTGTGTGCCCTCCAAGAGTGTAGTCTCTGTTTCCCCCAGCTCTGTCAAAGTCCTGCAATCAAATCCCACTAGCCTTCAAAGTCTGATTCTCTGGGAATTCCTCCTCCTGTTGCCGGACCCCCAGGTTGGGAAGCCTGACATGGGGCTCAGAACCTTCACTCCAGTGGGTGGACTTCTCTGGTATAATTGTTCTCCAGTTTGTGAGTCATCCACCCAGCAGTTATGGGATTTGATTTTATTGTGATTGCACCCCTCTTGCCATCTCATTATGACTTCTCCTTTTTCTTTGGATATGGGGTATCTTTTTTGGTGAGTTCCAGTGTCTTCCTGTCGATGATTGTTCAACAGTTAGTTGTGATGTTAGTTCAACAGTTAGCTCTTGCAAGAGGGAGTGAGCACACGTCCTTCTACTCTGCCATCTTGAACCAATCTCCCTATCTTTTCTCATTTAACTTCTACATTTTTCATAATTTCTTGTTGTATTTGTGGATATTATCTCTTCATTTCTCTTTGATAATCCTAAACATGCTTATCAAAATTCTAATTATTTTTGTTTGGAATGTATGTATAGTTAATTTTGTTGTCCGTCTCTTTGACATTAGCTGCTTTCTGTGTTTTGGAATCTTGGTTTGTGAATTCATTTTTTTTTTTTTTTTTTTTTTTTTTTTTTTTTTTTTTTTTTTTTTTTTGCGGTACGCGGGCCTCTCACTGCTGTGGCCTCTCCCGTTGCGGAGCACAGGCTCTGGATGCGCAGGCTCAGCGGCCATGGCTCACGGGCCCAGCCACTCCGCGGCATGTGGGATCTTCCCGGACCGGGGCACGAACCCGTGTCCCCTGCATCGGCAGGCGGACTCTCAACAACTGCGCCACCAGGGAAGCCCTGTGAATTCATTTTAAGTGAACTCGTTCCCTCTCTCTCTCTCTGTCTCCCTCTATCTCTTTCTTCTCCAGCTTATCATTACCACTTTGGCAAACTTGCAGTTGCTTCCACCTGGCATCCAGAATCCCACTGTGGTGATGAAGTTGTCACTGATGGAGTCCTGGGCCAGTTGTGTTGGCTCAGTTCCTGGTTGGTTTCTGGTTATGAGACGATATCTGTGTTCTCCCAGTTCCCTGAGTAGGCTCAGCTTCACAGAGAGTCTGATCCCATTCCTGCCTTATGTGCTGTGGCTGTGCAATTACCTTGTGGCCTTTTCTTTCTGTGTGGGTGATTCTCAGTGTTAGCTAGAGAGTGGCCCATGGGATTTCCTCATAGCTCCCTGGTGGGAGTGATCTTGAAGAGTGGGCAATATAAACTGATCCCCCAACATCACCTCTTATTTATCAAGTCATCTCTTGGTGCTGGCACAGGGGAACCCTTTGCCAGCTCACTTCACAACGCTTGAAATTACAATCCCTTGGGGGCCAGAGCCTATTCCTTCCTGGCTATCAGCCCTCATGCCCTGGGCTCTACTCCTACTATCCCAGGGAGTAGGAGGGAGCTTCTCCCTGCCCTTCACTCTCTCTCCTGAGATTATCTCAGGAGATACTTTCCTCCAAACCCTTCTCTACCTTCTCCCATCCAACTCCTAGATATCCTTGATTCCAGAGAAGGGTAATTTTTGAAAAATGATTTGACCTGATGCCATCTAATTTTAAATTCTCAATAGTCTGCACTGTCCTTTGAAGCCTGACACAGGAAAATTGAACTTTTTTGAACATTGAAGCTAAAATGAGTAGTACCTTTTGGTTGCTGGGTTCTAATAGTCACCGCCCTCAACATATGCTCCAGGGAAAATAGTGATAATGGATCCCCTTTCCTCCAAAAATCATGATTTGGCTGGGAAACATCCTTGGCAAGGAAGAAAAGTACAGTAGATCATTTTATTTTTCCAGTTATTTGTTTCTACATAGCTTAGCTTGCCATTTAAATAAAACATGCACAGAAACTCACATGAAAAGTTTGATACATGCCATGTTTAAAACTGTCATGTTTTCTGAGAGGGTATTAATACATTTATTTATTACATTTAAATCGTTGAGTCATCTGCAATGTAATTTAATGTAAGGAGATTTAAGTGATCTAATTTTATTTGGTCCTATATCAGGAAGCATGTTATGTAATGGACACCATATGGAAGGGGTACTATTAGTATAATTCTCTTAATCAAGTTAAGCCCAAAAACATTGATTCCAAGAGAGACCATCCCCATCTACCCTGAGATAGATTCCATAGTTATTGTATTTCAAGTATATATACATATTTTTTTTCAGAGTATTAGGTCACCTTTAAAGTGCCTTTTTTTTCACTTGACTCTTCATCAACTGTTCTCATTCTCTTCATAGACAAAGAGAGAAAAAGAGGTGAAACCTATAGATTATAATTACTGATCTGAACTGTGTGTGAAAAGATAGACTTAACAGAAGCTCTCCGTGTACCATGCTTTCCAGTGTGTAATGCCCTCCATGGATCTTACCTATTACTTTCCTTTTTCGGCTTTCATTGCTAGAGATATTTCACTGAAGTAAAAATCTGATTTTTCTGCCATCTCTTTACTCTCTGGTTAGGGTAAGGATGAAGACATTGAGATGATAGGAAAGGGCTTTTTCTGCATCATTCCTCTTGGTTGCCTGCTGACCTATTTGGTTCTCCATAGGCTAATAAAACTTTCCAGATTTATTATACTCATTCTTCCCTCATTTTGAATTTTAAAAGCAGATGCCACATGTAAATTCTTTTATTATTGTCTCTTTCTCTTCATGATTAACACTTTAAGTTTATGGAATAAGCTTGTACCATTTCCTTTGTCTGTATGTGGTTAGAGATTTTTCCTCTGATTTTTATTTTCTCTTACTCATTTTATTAAGCTTTGAAAAAGGAAAGTTCTTTAATTTGGTTTAAAACTTCTATACACAAAATTTTAAAAGTCCAAAATAGCCAAGACAATTAAAAAAACACACACAAGCTAACAGGACTTTCCTTACCTGCCATCAACACATAAAGTTGTCATAATAAAGTCAGTATGATTTTCATGCAGTGGTAGTCAATATACAATTGAACAAACTATGAAGCCTGGAGATAGGCCCACAAATATTTTGATACTTGAAATATGGTATGATTTTGCAGGTCAGTAGGAAAGGGATGGATTTTTAAAGATATGGTGCTGGGAAATTTTCTTAGCCACGTGGAAGTGAACCCCTTACTTCATGCCCAGTAGAAGGCAAAACTAGAAAGCATTTACAAAATAACATGGGAAAATATTTTATGACCTCAAAGTAGGGAAAATGTTCTAAATAAGACACAAAAAGCATAAGCCACAGGAAAAGACTCATAAATTTAACCACATTGCAATTAAGAACTTCTGTTTATCATCACAAAGTAAGTGAAAAGAGAAACTAAAAGCTAGAATTAAAATTGCAACACATATAGTGAATAAAGGATTAGGATTTAAAACATCTGAAAACAAAACAAAACAAAACAAAATATGACCAAACTGATTTAAAAATGTGCAAAGAACAGGAATTAAGAGGAAGCATAAATAGCCCCAAACATATGAAAAGATTTTCAGCCTATTAGTAATGAGGGAAATGAAAATTAAAATCACAGCAAGATGCAGTTTCACACCCACTTGAATGACAAAAGTTAGAAAGTCTCATAATACCAAGAATTATCAAGGACGTAGAGTAAAGAGAACTCTTAATCCACTACTAATAGGAATGTAAACTGGTACAACTTTGAGAAACACTTGAGTATTATTTAGGAATGTTGATTGCGGGCATCAACCAGGATTCCCCTCCAGGCAATATTTTCTAGAATAGCTCTTGTTCATGTGCATCAGAAGACATGCACAAGAATGTTCAAAACTACATTATTCCACCTTAATATTCATCAACAGAAGCATGGGTATGTCAATATGACAAAGTCAAACAATAGAATATTAAATAGCAATGAAAAAAATTAACTACAGTTACATCGATGTGGATGAATCTCAGAAGAAATGCATGAATACAGACAATCCAGTTCCAGTAGACAAAACTAAGCAGTGTATTGTATGTGGATATTTTTGTGGGTGGTAAAATCTCCAAAGAAAATCCAGGAATTCTAAACCTCAACCTATTTGCATACTGATGGGAAAGATGCCATTTAAAGTGAGAAATTTTAATTTGGAGTTAAGTCCCTGAGAGTGAAGGAGAGAATGAACTTCAGTTTACTTCTTTCTTTTATTGGGGATTATGAGTGTTATTATACAGGTGATAATTGTATGATTCCTTTTTTATTTTTAATAATCACCAACTTGTAACCCACCAATCAAAAACTTATAGATTGATAGGAAATGCAAGGACAAAACTTTTTAATGAACAGTTGAGTAAGATATTGAATCACTCTCCAGTATTTCAGTGTGTATTTCAACAAACAAGGAAATTCTAGCCACAGTATAAGGAAAGCTAATCACAACACAACCATCCAAATCAAGATGGTTAACTTAAGATGGACACTTTTATTTTTTTTGGTTTGGTTATATTTTATTTCTTAAAAGAAAAATCTGAAGCAAATAATGCAAAATGTGCAGATTTAACAAAGCTGGATTGTATTCGCTGTTGGTTATATAATTTCTGAACACTTGACACATTTATTTTCTTTTGAATGCATTCCTTTTATTTTTTTATTTTATTTAATTAATTTATTTTTTATACAGCAGGTTCTTTTTTTTTTTTTTTTTTTTTTTTGTGGTACGCGGGCCTCTCACTGCTGTGGCCTCTCCCGTTGTGGAGCACAGGCTCTGGACGCGCAGGCCCAGCAGCCATGGCCCACGGGCCCAGCCACTCCGCGGCACGTGGGATCCTCCCGGACCGGGGCACGAACCCATGCCCCCTGCATCGGCAGGCGGACTCTCAACCACTGCGCCACCAGGGAAGCCCAATACAGCAGGTTCTTATTAGTCATCCATTTTATACACATCAGTGTATACATGTCAATCCCAATCTCCCAATTCATCCCACCACCACCACCACTGCCGCCCTCCCCACTTTCCCACCTTGATGTCCATACATTTGTCCTCTACATCTGTGTCTCTATTTCTGCCTTGCAAACTGGTTCATCTGTACCATTTTTCTAGATTCCACATATATGCGTTAATACACGATATTTTTTTTTCTCTTTCTGACTTACTTCACTCTGTATGACAGTCTCTAGATCGATCCACAACTCTACAAATGACCCAACTTTGTTCTTTTTTAATGGCTGAGTAATATTCCATTGTATATTAACTTAGATATTAATGTTGCTTGTGTTCATCTAATCCTCACACTTCACTCAGGTTTCACCAATTGTCTCAACAATGTCTTTTATAACAAAAAGACCCAGTTTGGAAGCACATGTTGCACTTAATCTCCTCCAGTCTGGAACATTTCCTTAACCTTTCCATGATATTTATGACCTTGACACTTTTTAAGATGACAGGCCAGTTATTTTGCAGAATATCCCTCAATTTAGGTTTGTATGATATTCCAAGATTCTTAGATTTAAGCTATGCATCTTGGCAGGAATATCACAGGAGTGATGCTATGTACTCATTGCATCCCATTAGGTGGTACATTATTCTCATTTGTCCCATATTGATGTTGTTTACCTCAGTGACTTGAAAATACCACTGAAAAAAGAGCATACAGGCCAGACTTCTCCACTGTAAAGTTGTCTTTCCCCATTTGTCATTGGTGGAGAGGTAATTTGAAACTTTGTAAATACACTATTTCTTACCAAATTTTCCATCTATTCATTTCCTTATCTGTATGGACTCGTGGTTTTCCATTTCATTCAGTGAATTATCTGATTATTCAGTGGATAATCTGTTACTATACTATTTATTTTGATGCTCCAATTGTCCTAGATTTGACTAGTAGGAGCTTATACAAGTTGACTAGACCTTTTAATGTTGTCCGTATCTTTCTTTGACTTCTTCCTTGCTTTCTGAACAAAAGATGTTCCAAGCTTATCTAATACTTTCTCTGTCCCATCTCTGGAATCAGCTGTCTTTCCAAGGGGCCCTGGTTCTTCATAGAGAAAAATGGCATTTAGAAGACACCATCTGAATTCTAGTTGTGTTCATTGCTATTGTGGTGTCCCTACTCCCTCTCAATCAGCAAGCCTAGACAATATATTCACAGCTATATTTATTTCTGTACATAAATATATTAAAAAACCATGAGTTCACACAGATATCTCCAATTGTAGTTCCATACTGCAAGTTACTCTCTTCTCATATTTGTAAGCCACTTCTCCAACAGTGAGAAATATGGCTTTCATTTCCTTATATATTTCTTTATTTGAGCAGTCCCTCTGTGTAATCTTCTATCTCAATGCCCAGCAATCCCTTGCCCATCACAAGTGTGTTCCTCTCTCAACTCAGATCTGACTCTTGACCAAAGTGGCCTTTAACAATCCCCTAAGCTTTACTAAACTTTGGACAGGCATCTTCTAGATTATAGGTCCCTGACTAAAGGCCTCCCTTTCCTTAGAGCATTTACTTTAGAAAATTTGTAATTGCAAATTTTTTCTCTGTCCCTTTAAAATGTACATAAATCTCGGGACTTCCCTTGTGGTCCAGTGGCTAAGACTCCACACTCCCAATGCAGAGGGCCCAATTCAATCCCTGGTCAGTGAACTAGATCCCACATGCCGCAACTAAAGATCCCACATGCTGCAACTAAAAAATATCCCGTGTGCCAAACTAAAACCTGGTGCAGCTAAATAAATAAATAAATATAAATTTTTTTTTAATATTAAAATGAATGTAAATCTTCTCCCACCCTGTTGCCAGTTTTATAACCCAGGATTGTCTTTCTCAAGCACCAGGGAACCAGGTATTTGAAATGTAAACATCAAAGAAGATAGCACCCCTGTCTCCCAGTATCAGTAGGAGGGTGGAAACCTGACTTGGATGCACATCAACTAGCAAACCCAGGTGGCCTAATCACAGAGAAAAACGTTTGCAAACTGAGGAGCAATCCATGCGCTTGACACACCCCACTGACCAACCTACCTGATAGTACTCCAGTTCTTTTCCACTAGTTCATTCCAGGGCTTAAAATCCTTCCCGGGCTTTCCTGGTGGTGCAGTAGTTGAGAGTCCGCCTGCCGATGCAGGGGAGACGGGTTCATGCCCCGGTCCGGGAAGATCCCATACACCGCGTAGCGGCTGGGCCCGTGAGCCATGGCCGCTGAGCCTGCACGTCCGGAGCCTGTGCTCCTCAACGGGAGAGGTCACAACAGTGAGAGGCCCGCATACCGCAAAAAAAAAAAAACCTTCCCATGTTTTACTTCAGCTGAGTTGAGTTCTGTCTATCTCCCCTCTATCACCATAGTCTTGAATAAAGTTTTCCTTGCCTGTTTAACTTTGCTCAGTGCAATTTTTGACATTCTTCATTTTAGGATCTTCTCCCAGAAGAACATTGTCTTTTCTGCTTGAGCTCTGATATCCCACACCAGGCCAACTCTCCATTTAGACACTTTGCTCACTGTGCTTGGGCTCTGACACCCACACCAGGCTGCCCCTGTACACCCTCCACGCCTCCTTCAGGCTCTTATCCCTAGCACTGGCTCACTCTTGCAGATGGATACTCCCTTCACACTGTCCAGGTTCTGACTCCTCACCCCAGGTCACCTCTCTGAAGGGCCACCTTCCTGGGCCCTGACTTCCCCACTCTCCCACCACAGACACCTGCCTTTCTCTGCATATGTAATGATTTTAGGACATAATTGTTTGAAAATGGAAGAGAAATAAAAAGGTAAGGGGAAGAGGAAGAGTTCATTTTATTCCAGACATTCTTGCCCTGTCTACATATTAGAACTGCTTAGGAAGCTTTTAAAAATTTATTGATATTTGGCCCTATCCCTAGAGATATGATTGCCCAATAGCAGTCCTGGGCATCATCTACCTTTTTTTTTAAAGTGTTTCTTTTTTTTTTTTTTTGGTTGCGCCAGGTCTTAGTTGCAGCTGGCGGGCTCCTTAGTTGCGGCAGGAAGGCTCCTTAGTTATGGCATGTGAACTCTTAGTTTCAGCATGCATGTGGGATTTAGTTCCCTGACCGGGGATGGAACCCAGGCCCCCTGCACTGGGAGTGCAGAGTCTTAACCACTGTGCCACCAGGGAAGTCCCATCATCTGCTTTTTTTGAAAACTCCCCAGATGGTGTTATTGTGGAGTCTGAGTTGAGAACTGCTCTATTAGGTACAGAGAGGAGAGGAATGTAGGGGTGCACGTGGGTTTAGGGATCTGGAGAATGGAGCATGTGAGAAAGCCCACCTGATACCTTCAATTTTGTTCGTTAGGTAGGAAGAGTTGTCATCAGGTGAGAGTGATGGAGGTCAAAATTTTCGGGGGGTGGGAAGTGGAGAATCTAGGAAACTATGCTTATTGAGAGAGGGAGACAAACTGAAATAAGAACGAAAGACTCTGAAAATAATGAATTTGACAAAAACTGTAGCAAGAGTCTTACTGGGGTGAATTGTTCATCTTTAGAATGTTGTAGTACACAGGAGCATGCACATTCTGAAGACCCACGCCTCACTTGGCTTTTAGAACAGCCAGCCAGTTTGGTAAAACAACTGGGAGTATCAGTAGACATTACAGCACCTCTAACAGCTATAAAACTTATCTTCATTTAATAATGAAAAAATGTTCAAAACATTCTTAGAGAATTTTGTTTCTTAACAAGCTAACCAAGATTGTGTGTGTGTGTGTGTGATTCAGATTTTATTGCTTATTAATTATATCATTCCGTACAATTTTAAGTAAACAGACTGAGAAAATATACTGGGAGTATTAAACAGCTGATGGCAATATTGATGAGAATGTTCAAGTGTTTTACATAAGGTAGTAAGAGGCACCACTGCCACTATCACTCCCCCAAAATTTGTGCATTTCATATAAATGAGTAAAAATAATTCTTTGGCATTTAACTAGCATTATTCTTTGTAATCTATGAACCATGATACACCTGAACAATTTCAGAACTTCAAAGCAGAACAAAGCATTTTCTCCCACTAGCAGATGTAGTAGTTTGTTTCTTTAAAAAAAAAATTAACAAAAACTGTACACACAACCCCAAAACAAAAGTTAGCATATTCCAGTGGTCCTGAATTTTGATGTTCATATCATATTAATTCAAGAAATAAAATGTAATTCAGCTTTTAGCAGGCACTGTTCACTACCTATTTGAAGTTATATGTTTCAAGGTTTGGTAAAATTTCCCAAATATTAAATTTATATATTTTTAATGTATGAATAGAAAAAAATATAGTGGAAGATAGAGATTGCATTTGGATAATATGGTTCTCCCCGCTTCTTTCCATATTCTGTATTTCTTAAGTTTGAAAATGAATTTTAGTCATGTTCATAATGAAAAAACTAATGCTTTAATTTTCAAAAAATAATGAAATTAATGACGACCCAGCACACAGAAGTATTAGTTTGCTGGAGCTGCCATAATAAAGTACCACAGACTAGGTGGCTGAAAAATCAGAAATTTATTTGCTCACAGAGGCTAGAAGTCCAAGATCAAGGATTTGGCAGAGTTGGTTTCTTTTGAGGCCTTCTCCTTGATTTATAGATGGCTGTCTTCTCCCTGTGTCTTCACCCAGTCGTGTGTGTGTGTGTGTGTGTGTGTGTGTGTGTGTGTGTGTGTGTGTGTGAGAGAGAGAGAGAGAGAGAAAGAGAGAGAGCATGCAAGCACCAATCTCTTCTTACAAGGAAACTAGTCATATCTGGATTAGGGTCCACCCTAGTGACCTCATTTTAACTTAATTAACTCTTTAAAGACATTATCTCCAAATACAGCCACATTCTGAGATACCAAGGGTTAGGGCTTCAACATGTGAATTTGGAGGCGGGGCGCAATTCAGTCCATAACAGGCACTTGGATCACACTGAGTTTTTAATATTTTCCCAGTGTTTTTTTTCTATAGGTGTTTTTTCACCTTGATTTCTTAACTCTTATAACTTGAAACTCTGGTGAATAGTTTCTCAGCAATGGTTCAACTTTATTGGTAATTTTTTGTGATGTTAATCTTTTAATATTTTATAACCATTAAAATATATTTACATATATTATAAATATATTTAATATTTTATAAACCTAGATAAATACATTCTGAAGCAAAACTGAAACTGTTCGCATTTCTACTTCCTCATTCTGCATCAGCACAGGGGCAGGGCCTCAGGAGACCAGAAAACTTCACAACTTAAAGGCTTATTTTTTAAAAAGGATCCTTACAATCATACATCTCCTACCCATTAGAAGAGGAATAAGAAAGCAAAGATTAAAAACCAACTATTTCAAGTTTCCGACATAAGAAGAGGAAGTTTTCAGAAAAATCCGGGTAAGTTTCTGAATCATTACACTTTTATTTTTTATGCTTGTGAGGAGACAGCTATTTTCATAAACTCCAGCTGTACTTCTTTTTATAATAAAACATGTGTTTGTGCATAAGCCAATTACTTGTAAAACTAATGAAAGTAATTAGAAATTTCAATGGGTTAAATACATATCAGTATATCTAATTGAAGCTAACTTTGTAAATGCTCTTCTGCAAAGAAATGGATCATTAAGTATATACATAAGGTGGCGAGAGTGTTTCTGGTCATGTAGGGCAGTGGGAAAAACGATACAGAAACAATGCAAAGAAGTTCAGGAAGTTAAGCATAAAAGATTGTAAAGGAACCTGTGGTTGTGTGCAATTATGCAAAATTCTGTCTTCCAGAACTTGAGATGTTACTAGATGTTTTACATGTAATCAAAGATAACGTCCTCCAGAGGCTATTTTTCAATGTAAGTGCTTCCTTAACATCCATGTCATACAGCAATCTGGTTTAAAAATTAAAATAAAAACTTATCCTCAGGAAAATGAAACCTAACTTGGCTTATGTGTGGTTTCAGTTCATCAGACCATCAGAGGAGTGTGTGTGTAGCCTTCCTGGGCAAGAGCCAGGATTCTGAATTGTCTCTCCCCACTATCAGCTCTAAGTCCTGTGGAGCAGAACAACTCCTCAGGGCATGGATATCCGGGGTGCTACTGAGGACACCCCTGAGATGAGGGTGGGTGGACTTACCCCTAAGAGTACTTGTCCCTAAGAGCTCTGCTAATTTGTTACTTCTTGTTTAATACCTCAAGAGAAAAAACTGGAGGAGTCACTTGAGAATGGCATCCTATAGCTCCTTTGCCAATAATTAGTTACTACTAATAAGATTTGTGTTCGTGATTATTTCAAAACAGGAAGATGAGGGCCCCTAGGAAGCCAAGAGTTATATCAAGCCATTCTCAAAATTTGTCCAACCCAGTCATTTTAATCTTTATTTATCTCCAATAATATATATACATATGCTCTTAAAATTAATAAAGTATAAACTAGTTTAAAGGCATTCCTGATAGGACTTCCCTGGCAGTGCAGTGGTTAAGAATCTTCCTGCCAATTCAGGGGACATGAGTTCGATCCCCGGTCCGGGAAGATCCCACATGCCGTGGAGCAACTAAGCCCATGCGCCACAACTACTGAGCCTGTGCTCTAGAGCCCGCGAGGCACAACTACTGAGCCCACGTGCCACACCTACTGAAGCCCGTGCACCAAGAGCCCGTGCTCCACAACAAGAGAAGCCACTGCAATGAGAAGCCCACGCACAGCAGCAAAGACCCAACACAGTCAAAAATAAATAAATAAATATATATATATATTTAAAAAAGCATTACTGATAGAATAGGTTCAAATCTTTATATGTTCACAACAGCTATCATGTGGGGAGAGGGAAGTTGAGCAACTTTTGACATTATAATCAGTCCAAGGATATTATTGAAGTTTAGTATATAATATTGAGACCAGATATTCCTGATGTTTCCATTTAACAGAAGAAAAGACTCCATACTTGAGGAATAAATGTCAGTGACCTTATTTGAGAAGAATATTTCTATTTCCTGGTATCTATTGGCAGAATCAGAACAAAAGGAAGTAACAGAAAACTGTCACCTGTCAGATGGCACAAAGTTCCCTTTGCAACATCCCCTATGTTAGACACAGCACACAGTCACTGGTGGTATGAGGCCAAAGAGCTGTAAGAATAAGGGGCAGACTGCAGAGGGAAATTCTTGATGCGCTGCTTCATTTCCAGAAGGTTGGACCCTATTGGAATTTTGTAGTCACTGGTTAAACCAAAAGAGAATATCTGGAGTCTGTCCTCTCAGTCTTTAGGATGTGCAGAGAGAGGGGAATGGTTAAATTACTGAAAGAAGACTCTGGCTAAGAGAAGGTATTGCATCAGACCTAAACAGAGTGTGTCAGTGGAAAGGGGCAGGCCCCTCAACTGGAGATCAGCTTCCCAGAGCAGAGGCAGGAGATTAAAACAGCAGAGGTGCTGAGGACCCAGAGGAAAAAGGAACCCATGCCAGGGAAAACCTGGTATGACAAATGGCTTCATTTGGGGACTGAGAATGACACAGCAGAAAACTGATATGGGCTATTATGGAACTGGGGTACCTAGAAGGACTGGGGGAGGAAATATATTCATTTTCTTTTCCTTTTGATAAAAACTTATTTTTCCTTTTTTTTTAATCTTTATTGGAGTATATTTGCTTTACAATGTTGTGTTAGTTTTTGTTGTACAACAAAGTGAATCAGCTATAAGTATACATATATCCCCATATCCCCTCCCTCTTGAGCCTTCCTCCCATCCTCCCTAATCCACCCCTGTAGGTCGTCACAAAGCACGGAGCTGATCTCCCTGTGCTATGCGGCTGCTTCCCACTAGCAATCCATTTTACATTTGGTAGTGTATATATGTCAATGCCACCCTCTCGTTTCATCCCAGCTTCCCCTTCCCCCCGTGTCCTCAAGTCCATTCAATAAGCCTGCATCTTTATTCCTGCCCTGCCACTGGGTTCATCCGTACCGTTTTTATAGATTCCATATATGTGCGTTAGCATACGGTATTTGTTTTTCTCTTTCTGACTTACTTCACTCTGTATGACAAACTCTAGGTCCAACCACCTCATTAAAAATAACTCAATTTCGTTCCTTTTTATGGCTGAGTAATATTCCTTTGTATATATGTGCCACATCTTCTTTATCCATTCATCTGTTGATGGACACTTAGGTTGCTTCCACATCCTGGCTATTGTAAATAGTGCTGCAATGAACATTGTGGTACATGTCTCTTTTTGAATTATGGTTTTCTCAGGGTATATGCCCAGGAGTGGGATTGCTGGGTCATACAATGGTTTTATTTTTAGTTTTTTAAGGAACCTCCATACTGTTCTCCATAGTGGCTGTATCAATTTACATTCCTACCAACAGTGCAGGAGGGTTCCCTTATCTCCTCACCCTCTCCAGCATTTATTGTTTGTATGTTTCTTGATGATAGCCATTCGGACCAGTATGAGGTGATACCTCACTGTGGTTTTGATTTGCATTTCTCTAATGATCAGCAATGTTCAGCATCTTTTTTCATGTGTTTGTTGGCCATCTGTATGTCTTCTTTGGAGAAATGTGTATTTAGGTCTTCCACCTATTTTTGGACTAGGTTGTTTGTTTTCTTCATACTGAGCTGCATGTGCTGCTTGTATATTTTGGAGATTAATCCTTTGTCAGTTGCTTCGTTTGCAAATATTTTCTCCCATTCTGAGGGTTGTCTTTCTGTCTTTTTTATGATTTCCTTTGCTGTGCAAAAGCTTTTAAGTTTCATTAGGTTCCATTTGTTATTTTTGATTTTTATTTCCATTACTCTAGGAGGTGGGTCAAGAAAGATCTTGCTGTGATTTATGTCACAGAGTGTTCTGCCTATGTTTTCCTCTAAGAGTTTTATAGTGTCTAGACTTACATTTAAGCCTTTAATCAATTTTGAGTATTTTTGTGTATGATATTAGGAAGTGTTCTAATTTCATTCTTTTACATGTAGCTGTCCAGTTTTCCCAGCTCCACTTATTGAAGAAGCTGTCTTTTCTCCATTGCATATTCTTGCCTTCTTTGTCAAAGGTAAGGTGACCATATGTGTGTGGGTTTATCTCTGGGCTTTCTATCCTGTTCCATTGATCTATATTTGTGTTTTGGGGCCAGTACCATACAGTCTTGATTACTGTAGCTTTGTTTCAATCTTTTGTGACTAGATGATTGAAGCTAGAGTTAGTTCTGGCCTAACAGGCAGCAAAGAAAAGAAAGTTCCCCAGATTTCAGTCTGGGATTCAAGCCACATAAAATAATTGACCTAGTAAAATGAGCAAAATCCCTTGACCCACAGACACTGCTAACTCAAGGGTTTTCAAAAATTCATTATTTTTTACTACTCTAAGAAAAATGTTATTTATTTGACAAATTTTTGTTAAGAAGCTACTATGTGTTAAGCACTGTAAAATAAGTGAACAAAACACACAAAAATGTTTGTCCTCATGAATCACACAGAATAATGGGTGGGGCAGAAAATAAACAAGGCAAATATGTTAAAATATATGGAATGGAATAGTTGATTGTGGTAAGTCTTAACTAGATTTTTTTAAAAGCCAGATGAGGGATAGGAGACCTTGGGAGATGGGATAGTTTTCAGTAGGCTGGCAGAGCAGTGCCTCCGTGAGAAGGTGGCACTTGATAAAAGACCCGAAGGAAGTGAAGGAGTGAGCCCTGCAGGTGTCTAAGGACATTCCAGGGATAGGAAGCAAGTATAGTGCTGGAAGCAGGAGCAGGTGCCACATGTGAGGAGCAACAAGGCAGCCAGGGAGCTGTACCAGATTTACAGAGAGGAAAAATAAAACTAAGATTTTATATCAGAGGGGTAACAGGGTGCCAGGTCATATGAGGCCTTGTAGTTCCTAATAAGGAGCTCAGCTTTCACTCCAAGTCAAACGGAAAGCCACTGGAAGGAGTGAACCAAATATTGGTATGTTATTTACATTTGAAAGGATCACTCTAGCTGCTATTTTGAGAAGCTCCCAAAGGGATCAATAACAGCAAGAGGGAAACTCAGTGAGACAGCCACTCCTATAATTCAGGAGAGAGACATGGGGACTTGGACCAGCTGGTGGGAAGTGGTAGCTGGTAATCAGATGCTTGTTTTGAAGCAACCTATAGGATTTTCTCCACACTGAATGTAGAATGTGGGAGAAGAGAAAGAGAAAGTATGCCTGCAACATGTTTTGAATGTTTATTTTTTTTATTAAAAGTATCAGTATTTAGGAATATAGGAAGAGATGCCATCTAGCTGAAGGATGTTCTTTTAAATCTTCTATGTTCGAAAATTTTTATAGTAGAAAGTTAAGGGGAAAATCTGTGCTGTAAACAATTTCTAAGCAACAGTCCAATCAACTACATTTTAATTTTGCTGTGATATCTTTTTTTTTTTTAATGTAGTAGATTCTCAACAAATATACCCTCAGGTAAACTAGGAAATGACCAGGTCTATTCTTCTCACATATCTACTTCCTCATAGATGCTTTCCGGGATGTGACTCCTGAAAATTCACAAGAAAATGCAACTCATCTAACTGCTGGAGATTAAAGAACCTCTTGAAGAACTATTTCAAGTTGCTGATATGAAAAGTAGAAGTTTTCAGAAAAGCTCTGGTGAGTTTCTAATCATTAAATATATCTGTTTCATCAACTTTCTTTGAAAGCTATCTTTAAAATCTAATTCTAAAAACTAAAGCAGAACTTTGGAAATGAATATACTTCCAAGTGTACATAAGCCATTTCTAGCAAAATGGTTCTAAAAGGAATGAGAAATCTCAGTGCTTTCATATACATATCGCCAGATGCCACTTGTGCTGACTGCAGAGTTCTTCAAAAAAAGAAATCTTCCAGCAAGCAAGGTGCAGAATGTTTGATGGTGGAAGGCTCTGGAGATGAAGCTAGAAGACCTAAGTAAAATGTAGTTCAGAAGATCAGGAATTCAAGCATATGAAACTGTGTAGAAAATTGTGACCACATGCAGCTATGCAAAATTCTGTCCTATGTAACTCAAGATGATATCAAAAGTTTACATCTAGTTAAAGATGAAACCCTCCAAAGTTTAATCAACATTTTATTTAAGGCTTTCCTTCACAATTAGCTTGTACAGAGACTATGAGAAGAATTACATAATTTTAATGTAGTTAAATATAGTTCCAGAAAATGAAAGTAGCTAGGTTTGTAGTTTCAGTCCGGAAGAACATTAGAGCAGGGCATGAGCCTGCTGAGCTCCAGCCAGGACTTCGAGCATCCTTCTCTGGAGGTATGACTACCTGCATGCTGCCAAGGCCCAGCCTCCTAAAGATGGGGGTGGGCACTGGTTCTCACCCTGAAAGCTGCTAGTTTGATCCTTCCTTCTCACCCCCCAAATGGAGAAAGTACAAGTCCTTAGGGAATGGATCCTGAAAGTAAGTACTCATAAGGAGACCTCTAGGGTTCAAAATTTTCCCAGAACAGAATAAAGAAGGTAAAGTGTAATTCTTCCCCCAGTTCCAACCAGAGCAGTTCCACCTTTACCCATTTAGACACAGAAGTTTCATGTGCATTTCTTTTGAAGAAACAAAACAAACAAGGAACAGCACTGGTTCTGGTCCAATTCCCCTATACGCACAATGAATGGGAAAACAGGTTGGCTGAGAGGACACATAATTTAATTATGACATAGTTTTCCTGATCACAACTCCTCCCCCTTTACTTACACTATGCAGCTTCTTGCCAAACATAAAGGTCCCTCATGTTAAAAAATATGCCAACACTCCAGAACATAAATCTGATCAGATAATGTTCATGAAAGGACTTGGTAAGCCTCAGAACAGTGAACTATATTAAAGTTCTATATAAATATTAACAAACCATCACTGAAAAAAAGGTTGAAGACACTGATGTGCCAAGGAGTTATGTCAAAGCATTATAACCTTTTTGCTCAAATCATTCTCACCTTGAATTAAATACATAGCTCCAAACCAAACATAGATCAGAGACCACATAAGTTGCTCATGTAATTGACAGAGTACAAAATTCATCTGAAGGGGTTACCAAATGTATAGTAGCTTCAGATCATTATATATCTTCTCAGCTCCCATCATAGGAGTGGCAGCTGAGAAATTTTTTAATGTTATAAAGGGTCTTCATCTTTGAATAATGGGGGAACCTTTGAGATAAGGTAGAGATAAAAAGACAGGCTTGGGCTTCCCTGGTGGCGCAGTGGTTGAGACTCCGCCGGCCGATGTAGGGGACACGGGTTCGTGCCCCGGCCCGGGAAGATCCCACATGCTGCGGAGCGGCTGGGCCCATGAGCCACGGCCGCTGAGCCTGCACGTCCGGAGCCTGTGCTCCGCAACGGGAGAGGCCACAACAGTGAGAGGCCTGCATACCGCAAAAAAAAAAGATAGGCTTGCGGAGAACAGATGTCAGTCACCCTATTCCATCTCCCCGGATAGAATTCCTCGGAGAATTGAAACAATAAAGGAGAAAGCAAGAAGGAACCTGTTCCCCTGTGAGGTGGCGCAAAGACAAGCCCTCCCACCATCTCCATGTTACACACGGGCACATGCGCGTGCCCGTGGGCGCGTGCGCGTACGCACGTACAATGTCTCTGGGCAAGTATAATAATAGCCAGTAAGCCGGAAGTCCTTCATATGCTGTTTTTTGTAGAATGCTGAGCTCGGGGGCAATTGCTGCAATCACTGGCTCAAACAGGAGAGAAAACCTAGAGCTTCTCTTTACAGTCTTTGGGGCGCCCATTGGAGCCGATGGGTAGCTTACTGAGAGAAGACTCTGGCTAAGAGAAGATAGTGCCTCGGACCTGGGCAGAGCAAGTCTGTGGAGAATGATAAGAGCATGTCCAGAGGAAAGTCCGTTTGCCTAGGACAACCAGAGCAGTTCAAACGGCAGAGGATAACGCAGAGACCCTGTGAGTCGAGCTCACTGAGGACCTGGAATATAGAACTCTGAAACAGGGTGAACCAAGACAGCCAGTGGAAGAAGCTTATACTTAGAAAATAGGCTTACAATGCAAGCCCACCTGTGCCAGTCATCCATAAAGTGAGCGTACACAGGTTAAGTTAGAACCCTGTTTTCTCATTTGTCAAATGATAATAAACTTCGTTTGCAGGCGTCTGATGAGGATTAAATTGGGTAGCATAAGTTACATATCTGGCACTTGGTAGGTTCTTATTAGGAGGCAAATTTATTGAGATAATTCACATACCATAAAGTTATACAATTCAGTGGTTTTTGGTGTATCCGCAGAGTTGTGCACAATCAATCTTAGAACACTCTCATCACCCCAGAAGAATTCCTGTACCCATTAGCCGTCAATCACCATTTACCCCATCCTCCAGCCCCTGGCAACCACTAATCTACTCTCTTTCTCTATGGAGTTGCTTATTTTGGACACTTCATATAAATGGAATCACACAATATGTGTTTATTTGTAAATGGCTTCTTTCACTTTGCATAATGTTTTCAAGGTTCACCCATGTTGTATTATCATGATTTCATTTCTTTTTACTGTCAAACAAATTCCATTATATGGATACACCACATTTTGTTTATTCAATCATGAAAGGCAATTTATTTTTATGAAGCACTAAATGAATATTGCTTTATTGATCTAAAATGGGTGTGTTTTACCAAGTTTGCTGAGGCCTTCTTGAATTTAAATAATAGCTGTCCTTGTCACTCCATTTCAGTCTTTGGTTAAAGAAAGTTATTCACTGACACTCTAGTTCAAGCCCTTTCCCCTAAACATACAACCTTAGTTTTCTCAAACTGTATTGTTTACCCCTTTTCCAATACTCATCTTCACATGTAGATATGTTGCAGTACATCAGTTTATATGATTTTAAATAAAAACAATATTTTCCAAGTAGTTGGAAGACTAATTATCACATTGGAAACAGGGAAATGAACAACTGGATGAAAAAACAAAAAACAAACCCATAGGGTTTTTTTAGTTCATTACTCATACCTAAATTAAGTATAAAATGAAAAAACAAATATACCCCAGAATGTTTCTTCAAACCATTTAAATTTTTTATTTTTTCATTTTTATTTGAGAAAATAAATATCATTCCTGAATATCAAATATGCATGAGTTATCTAAGAGCCAGAATATCTTTAAACATGGTTGGCTTCTACTGAGCCCTGTGAAGCCATGTTACAACACTTCCTGAAGGATGGATAAATACAGGCCCTTCGGATCAGCAAATCCTTTAGGGAACAATCATTCTATTTTCCAATATTAACAATACTTCCAATGTTTCTGCAAAACACATGACTAGATAAACAAAGAGACTGGATTAGAGAAAAACTTACAGTAAGCTTGGTATCACTCTGAAGGGATAACTGGTATATTAATTTGGAAATACCTATAATAAGAAATGCACGCCCAATGTGGAATTTTAAATCATGTAAATAGTATTTTAAGTTACCAAAAAGACTCTTAGCAAAGAGATATGTAACAAGAGGCAAGAAAAAAATTTTTTTTGGCTGCACCACACGGCTTGCGGGATCTTAGTTCCCTGACCAGAGATGGAACCCAGGTCCCGGCAGTGAAAGCACCGAGTCCTAACCACTGGACCTCCAGGGAATTTCCAGGAAGAAATTTTTTAACAGACATCAAAGATCAAAGGTCTCTGCTTAAAGCTGAGTAACCTTTGGTAAATAAAGCATACCTATATGCTCTGAGTTTAACCAATTTTTTTTTTAACATTTTGTGGAATAGAGACTCTGTTGTCCAAACATGCCTAGTCCCTGTGGGAAAATTGGGCCTTCCAGGTGGACAGGTGGCAATGCATTATCTGTTGCTCATAGGATATAAGCCAGTTCCTGAATGGAGTCAGCTCTTCAAGAAGCTTCATGTGTCCAAAAGACTGAAGATGTGTATTGGGTATAAATAGCCACAGGAAGATTCAATTTGTTCTTACAGTCTTAGAAAAGTGGAAAGTAGCATTCAAATGAGTCATGGCATACAATTTATAAGTCCATCCAGAAAGAAAAAATTAGTAATAGTTAGAGAGTTAATAGGAAATATCCATGTGGTCTGCGGTTATTTAAAAGATATCCATTGTGTGCAAAGGAGCAAGACTGCCTAGTAGGATACAATATCCATATGTGACCCTTATAATGTCACTTTACTTTGTTCTTTCAACCAATTGTATTAAATTTCCATCTGCCTGCTCAATATGTATAAAGCAGATTCGCTTTGCTGGCTCATCTTGGAAGTCCTGAAATGATGTTCATTACAGCTATTGTAAAAATATAAACATTGACTAATGAGTGCCACATCTGACCACTCCTAAGATGGTGAGAACATATTAGACAGTTCTAACATCAGGCCAGATATTATGCGTACCAATTAAACTAAACCCCTTGTACTCACAGGTGTCGTGGGGTAAAATTGTGATGTCTGGCAGCCTTAGACTTTTGATACGGATGTGCCAAGTATCATTATTTCTTTATTCCTAAATTTGCCAGGTGAGATTACACCAGTTCCTTATTTCAGTTTGACTGATAGAGTCGCCTGATACAAAGACTCACCATGCCTTAAAGAGTATTGCTTCTGGTACCAGTTTGGACAAAGGCTTAACAGTTTTTCATAAAGTTAAACACACACCTATTTGATCCAGCAATTCCTTGCCAAGGTTATTTACCTAAGAGAAATGAAGATATACGTCTGCACAAGACTTGTACAGAAATAGTCATAACAGCTTTCTGTGTGATTGCCAAAAATGGAAATAACTCAAATGTCTCTTTAAGGACATTAGATAAGTGTGGTATGTTAATAAAACAGAATACTATTCAGCAATAAAAAGAAACAAACTATGGATACATGCAACATTTAGACCAATCTCAATGACATTATGTTGAATAAAAGAAGCCAGTCACAGAAGAGTATATTCTATATGATTCCAGTATATCAACACTTGGATCAGGTAAAGCTAATCTATGGTGAAAAAAAAAAATCAGCAGAGCGGTTTCCTCTGGAGGGGGTTAGGAGTAACTGAGAAGGGACATGGGGTAACAGAAATGTCCTATATCTAGATTGGGGTGGTTTGTCAAAATTTTACATTTAATATATGTGCACTCCAGTTTTACCTCAAGAGTAGCAGAATGTAAAAAAGAGAGAATGGCAGAAAGCTAATAGCTTTGAAGCTGAGTGATGACTACATGGGGATTCATTATGCTGTCCTGTTTACTTTGTTTGTATTTAAAATTTTCCAAAGAAATTATGCCATAAAAGTCTATTTCATGATGTGGGGAAACAGAAGCCATATTTTGCTAAGTAGAAGAACAAAACATTATAAGGCATATACTTCTACTATTGGGCAAATATTTATCTGAGAGATTATCTATAAAGGACCGAGAGATTGTATACCAAAAATGTTCATAACAATGAATGGGGGATGGGATTCAGGTAGAGCTTGTTTTTCTTCTTTTTTCTAGTTGTTTCTGATGTTTTTAATTGAACACATATTAGCTTTTTAACTAGAAAAATATACTGTAAATATTACTTTCTTAAAAATGAACAATAATAAGAACCAAAAAAAAAAAAAGACTCAGTCCTAATTACTCTGAATCAATAACAACAAGGGAAATGTGCTCCGGACACTTGCAAAAATCCTGTCTCATGGACTAAGAGGCTTCTTGGTATTATAATGTGGCAATACTTCCTTCATCTGAGAGAAAGAGGAACATGATCGAATGTAAAATTTTTGCTGGTTCTGTTCCTAAGAGAAATTTTATTAAAAAGAAGGAGAATGGAATGAAAGCATGAGATATTCTACAGAGTGTTTCTAGATCATGACACATTTTTCTGTGCTTGCTACATTATAATAATTTTATTAGAGCATAAGGACCCCAAATGAGTTAAAAGAGAAACATTGATCAGATAGTATCCAGGGAGCTTAACTTTGAACACTCTTCTCTTAAGAAAGGGATCCTCACTCTTTGGATTATTGAAATAATTTAAATAAAAGAGTTTAAAAGAAGGCCTGGAAAAGAGAAGGAACTTCCCCTGATCTTCACCAGAGAATTCCTCTCAAATATAGGACGTGTCCTCTAGTGTCCTCCACATCCCAGGATTATTCAGAGGCTTACTTGAAGGAGAGGACTGATGGGTGAAGAACCAGACTGAGATCCTAGAGCACAGGAGGAGAGGGGGAGCTAGGCAACATCAGAATTCACCAGCAGAATCCACCCCCTCAGGTGGAAAGGCATAACTGGTTTCCCCTTTTCATAGGACCGTTTCAGGAAACAGTTGGCCCAAGAAGTTCGTATGCAATAGCAGGACTGAACCAACATGGTGGGTGAAGTAATGAGGAATCCAGGCAAACAATATATGCAAGTCTAGATCATGCATTCTCAACTGGGACACTATCACCTCCAAGGGAGTAAAAATTTGTTCTTGGAAGCAAAAAAACCCACAAAAAAACCTTTCTTTAAAATAGACTTTATTTTTTTAGAGCAGTTTTAAGTTCATAGCAAAATTGAGAGGAAGGTATAGAGATTTCCCATATACCCTCTGGGGGAGAGGGTATATATTTTCAGAGTGTTCAAAGTTAATCTCCCTCACTATCAACATCCCTCACCAGAGTAGCACATTTGTTACAATTGATGAACCTACACTAACACATCATCACCCAAACTCCATAGTTCAAATTATAGTTCACCCTTGGTGTTGTATCTTCTATGGGTTTTGGCAAATACATATATAATGGCATAAATCCACCATTATAGTGTCATATAGAATAACTTCATTGTCTTAAAAATCCTCTATGCCCCACCAGTTCATTCTTACCTCCTCCCTAACTCCTGGCAACCACTGATCCTTTTGCTATCTCCAAAGTTTTGCCTTTCCCAGAATATCATATAGTTGGAATCATATAGTATGTAGCCTTTTCAGATTGACTTCTTTCACTAAGCAATATGCATTTAATATTCCTCCACATCTTTTTATGGCTTGACAGCTCAATTCTTTTTGGCACTGAATAAAGATTCCATTGTCTGTATATACCAGTTTATTTATCCATTCACCTACTGAAGGACATCTTAGTTGCTTCCAAGCTTTGGCATTTATGAATAAAGCTGCTATAAGCTTGTGTGTGCAGGTTTTTGGTGTGGACATAAATTTTCAACTCCTTTGGGTAAATACCAAGGAGTGTGATTGCCAGATCATACGGTAAGAGTAGGTTTAGTTTTTTAAGAAACCACCAAACTGTCTTCGAAAGTGGCTGTACCATTTTGCATTTCCCCCCAGCAATAAATGAGAGTTTCTGTTGCTCCATATCCTCACCAGCCCTTGGTGGAGTCAGTGTTCTGGATTTTGGCCATTCTGATGGGTGTGTATTGGTATCTCATTGTTTTTTTGCGGTACGCAGGCCTCTCACTGCTGTGACCTCTCCCGTTGCGGAGCACAGGCTCCGGACGCGCAGGCTCAGCGGCCATGGTTCACGGGCCCAGCCGCTCCGCAGCATGTGGGATCTTCCCGGACTGGGGCACGAACCCGTGTCCCCTGAATCGGCAGGCGGACTCTCAACCACTGTGCCACCAGGGAAGCCCAGTATCTCATTGTTTTAAGTTGCAATTCCCTAATGGCATATGATGCTCTTTTTTATGTATAAAGCACAGATATACATAAACAGATATACAGCATATCTGTAGTATTACAGTTTCAAGGGAGGGGACAACTAGGTTAAAATTCCCCTCCTTAAGGGGGAAATAGTCTAATAAAGAAATGGAAAAGCACTGTCTGGGTGGTCAGAGAGGCAGCGTGAGGAGGGCGACACAGGATAGAAGAGAAAGGTTGCTCATGCTGAAGATCTGGAACCTGGCCTCACACAGGGAATGTGAGCAATGAGATAAGCTAGGGGAATAAGACTGCTCTGAGACAGCAGAGAAGTTAATTTTTATAACCTGTTTGTATTAGGGTTCTCCAGAGAAACAGAACCAGTAGTACATATTGGAGAAAGAGAAGGAGGGAGGTGGGGGGAGAGAGAGAGGTTATTTAACGTCTCTGCACCTCAGTTTCTTTAGCTGTAAAATGGAAATAATAATAGCATCTACCTCAGAGGATTGTTGTGAAGAGTAAATAAATTAATATAAAGCACTTGGAACAGTGCCTGGTACATAGTATGTGCCCAATAAATGTTCATAAAACATATGAAGCCAGTGTGAATCAACAGTGGAATGTGGAAACCAAATGCTAACTGAGCACACACAATAAATTTTAACACTTGATATCAATTTTTTAAATGCTCACTATTTTCTTCATTCTCACTCAGGCTGTTCTGTGCCTGTCCCTGAGGCTGACATTAGAAAAGAAAATCCCTGCAATGTGGCCACTAGGGGTCCCACCCTGGTCTGCCCTGCAGAACTAACCCAGAGGAATTTAGCATTTATAGGGAGCTCCAAAAAGTCCCCGAAAGCCATTCCTTTACATTATCTTTAGGAAAACAGAGATGGATGGACAGTCCACCCAGGAAGGCCAGTGAAATGCCAACATAAGCTCTTCCCTACCCAAGTTCTGGGCTCTCTGCAGCCCTCAAAACTCTCAAGCAAAGAACAGATTTTAAACCTTTGGCTTCTAACCAATCACACCAGAAGGTGGAAGAATAATGGCTTACCAAAAAAAAAAAAAATCATTTCAGAGAGAAAAGTCATATCTAGGAAAGCGAAACTGAAATCAATTCTGCAGGCTTCCTCCTCCCCCACCTTCCAGTTTCGGCACACCCATTACTGAGAAACACTGTCCTTTCTGAGCCGATTAGAGTTCAGATTGAAGTGGAAGCAGAGGAGAAACTGTCATAAAAACTGGAGTGAAAAAAGTATTTTTATCTAACACAGTAGGAAGAAGAACACAGACGTTTGTTTCCTGCACCGAAATACATGGTTTTTCCCTCATTTTAGAAGAACTTGGCAAGAAAAATCTGGGTAAGTACAATATCTGTTATTTATAGTATTATTACTCTCTATAGCAGCATTTTATTGACTAGGAAGGAATCTACTTCTTAATTAGAAAATTGAAATATACTCCAAAAATAATATTTTAAACCTAAAAATATTTTAAGCCTAGACTGTTCATTGCTGTGACAGTCTGCTTTATATTAGTTGAGGAAGGAGTCATAACATTCCATAAAAGATGCATGCAGTGGAAAACTAGAGGCACTTTTATTGATGAAATCCCCCAAGGCGTTAGGAGCATCTTCAGAAAGAACATATAATGAAAATTTAAAGATGTACTTTACATTAATCAAAGATCCCTTCCACCATCTACTCTAAGGAGTTGCCAGAAAATAAAATTCCCTGATAACTTCTCAGATATTAGTGTCAAATTATATGTATAATAGACAGACAGACAGACAGACAGAGACAGAGACAGTGACAGAGATGAAGACAGACTACTACAGGAAGTACTTGAAATTATGACAGCTTTCTTATTTCTTCCTAAAAATCCTGGGTTTACGTCTGATTTCCCCCAAAGTAAGGAACAAGGTAATACAAAGAGTTGGGGGAAATACAGTTTAAATTAAAGGCCTGCTCCTCAACTTCCTTTAGTAAAGCTAAAAAGCCCTACAGTTAACCCTACAGTTCATAAATATATGTAGGTTTGACCAATCATGTAACAAATTATGTTTCCATTTTTTATGGGGTTGCTAAGAAGCTCAGAATGAAATTTTCAGGCCAATTCTAGTCAAGTATATAGAATTGAAAAGTTATTTTAGGCACTGACTTTACTCCATGGCTTCACCTTCTTTCCTCTTCTACCCATATTTAGCCTTCTCCCTGATTATTTTTCTGACTTTTTAATTTCTTTCTTCCAGTTTATTAAGATATAACTGACATATCTTATATGTCATATAAGTTTAAGGTATACAGCGTAATGATTTGACTTACATGCATCATGAAATGATGAGCACAATGAGTTTAGTGACATCCATCATCTCATGTAGATACAAAATAAAAGAAAAAGAAAACAATATTTTTTCCTTGTGATGAAAACTCTCAGGATTTACTCTCTAAACATCTTTCATACATAACATACAACAATGTTAATTATATTAATCATGTTGTACATCACATCCCTAGTACTTATTTATCTCATAACTGGAAGTTTGTACCTTTTGACCACCTTCAAGCCACTTTACCCATCTCTGGTAACCAGAAATCTTATCTCTTTTTCTATTAGTTTGTTTTTGAAGTATAATTAGTTCCTGGTACACAACATAGTGATTCAATATTTCTATACATTACGAAATGATCACCACTGTAAATCTAGTCAGCAAAGATATTACTATTGATATTATTATTGACTATATTCCCTGCACTATGCGTTTCATGCCCAACACATTTATTTTGTAACTGGAAGTTTGTACCTCTTAATCTTCCTAACCTATTTCACTCATCCTACCACCCGTCTCCCATATGGCAACACCAATTTGTTCTCTGTATATATGACTCTGTTTCTGTTTTCTTAGTTTTCTGGATCTATTGGGATGATCATATGATTTTTATCCTTCATTCTTTTAATGTGGTATATCACATTTATTGATTTGCATATATCAAACAATCCTTGCATCCCAGAGATAAATCACATTTAATTATGGTATAAGATCTTTATAATCCTTATAATGTTCTGTTGAACTTGGTTTGCTAGTATTTTGTTGAGGATTCTTGCACTTATGTTCATCAGTGATATTGGTCTGTAACTTCCTTTTTGTTGTACTGTCCTTATCTGGCCTTGGTATCAAGGTTATGCTGGCCTCATAAAATGTGCTTATAAGTGTTCCCTTCTCTTCTATTTTTTGGAAGAGTTTGAGAAGTATTCACATTAATTCTTCTTTAAATATTTGGCAGAATTCACTGGTGAAGTCATGAAGTCCGAGGCTTTTCCATCTTGGGAGGTTTCAGTTACTGATTCAGCCTCCTTACTCATTATTGGTCTGTTCAGATTCTTTATTCATGATTCAGTCTTGGTAGTTTGTATATTTCTAGGAATTTATTTATTTCTTCTAGACTGTCCAGTTTGGGGGCATATAAATATTCATAGTACTATCTTATGATCCTTTGCATTTCTGTGGTATCAGTTGTAACATCTCTCTTTCATTTATAATTTTATTTATTTGAGTCTCTGCTCTTTGTTTCTTAATCTAGCTAAAGGTTCATTAATTTTGTTTACTTTACAAAAAACAGCTCTTAGTGGTAAGAGAAGATGGATGCCTTGGTCATTAATTTGGCTGGTCTCCTTTTCTTTCTGCAGTGTTATTTCCTTCATGCCCAGCTGCTCTGAGATACAACTATTTTTAAGAAACTTGGTATCAATGGGAAGGTCTTCTCTTGAAGAAGGTGGAGTAGAAGGACCCTAAGCTCATCTCGTCTCAAGAGGACACCCAAATCACAACAATCCGCAGAACAACCATCATTGAAAAAGATCGAAACCCACCAGAAAAGATCCTCTATGACTAAAGACATAAAGAACCACAGTGAGACTGGTAGGAGGGGAGGACTAGTGATATAATCAAACCCCATCCCCCCCAGGTAGGAGACCCACAGACTGGAGAATAATTATATTACAGAGGTTCTCCCACAGGAGTGAGAATTCTGAGCCCCATGTCAGGTCCCGCAGCCTGGGGGGTCCGGCACCAGGAAGAGGTGACATTTTCTATTGTTTTCTAGTTTCTATTTAATTTATTTCTGCTCTGATTTTATTATTTCATTCCTTCTGTGAACTTTAGGTTGAGTTTGTTCTTGAGGTGTAACATTAGGTTGCTTATTTGAGATCTTTCTTTTTTCTTAAAGTAGACATTTATCACTATTAACTTCTGTCTTAGAACTGTTCTGCATTTCTTAAATTATGGTATGTTGTGTTTCCATTTTTAAAAGTCTCAAGATACTTTTTGATACCTCTTTTCATTTTTTCTTTGACCTGTTGGTTTGTCAGAAGTGTGTCATTTAACTTCCACATATTTATGAATTTTCCAATTTTCCTTCTATTATTGATTTCTCATTTTATATCATTGTGGTCAGAAAAGACATTTGATATGATTTCAACCTTCTTAAATTTGTTAAGAGTTCTTTTGTGGGCTAATATATGATCTATCCTGGACAATGTTCCATGTGCACTTTGAAAGAATGTGTACTCTGTTGCTATTGGATGGACTGTACTGAATGTGTCTGCTAGGTCTATTTGATCTATGGTGTTGTTTAGGTCTGCTGTTTCCTTATTGAATTTCTGTCTGAATGACCTATCCATTGTTAAAACTGGGATATTGAAGTCACCTACTCTTATTGTATATGTCTGTTTCTCCCATTAGTTCTGCTAATATCTGCTATATTTTTAGGTACACTGAAGTATCTAAGTTTGGGTGCATTATATATTTACAATTGTATATCATCTTGATGAATTGACCCCTTTATCATTATGTAGTAACCTTCTTTGTCACTTTTGACAATTTTTGACTTGAAGTCTATCTTGTCTAATTATAATCACTCCTGCTGTCTTTTGGTTACCATTTGCATGGAATATGTTTTTCCATCCCTTCACTTTCAGTGCATGTGTGTCCTTAAATCTAAAATGAGTCTCTTGTAGGCAGCATATTACTGTTGGATCTGATTTTTTTAATCCATTCAGCCACATTGTATCTTTTGATTGGATAATTTAATCCTTTTACATTTAAAGTAATTATTGATAGGTAAGGATTTAATATTGCCATATTGTTCATTATTTTCTGGCTGCTTTATAATTCCTTCATTTTCCTTTCTTCCTTTCTTGCTGTCTTCCTTTGTGATTTGATGACCTTTTGTAGTGATATGCCTTGATTCCTTTCTCTTTATTGTTTGTATATCTGCTACAGGTTTTTTATTTGTGGTTACCATGAAGTTTACATTATTCATCTTATAGATATAACAGTCTGTTTTACATTTATAACAACTTAAATTCAACCACGTACAAAACCTCCACACTTTAACTTAACTTCTTTCACATTTTATGTTATTAATGTCACAGTTTACATCTTTTATATATGTTGTATCCATTAACACATTATTTTATTTTACCTATAGTTATTTTTAATACTTTTGTCTTTTACTTTTTTTAAAAAAGATTTTTTTTAATGTGGACCATGTTTAAAGTCTTTATTGAATTTGTTACAATATTGCTTCCGTTTTATGTTTTGGTTTTTTGGCCACAAGGCATGTGGAATCTTAGCTCCCCAACCAGAGATTGAACCCACACCCTCTGCATTGGAAGGTGAAGTCTTTAACCACTGGACCACCAGGGAAGTCCCTATCTTTTACTCTTATACCAGAGTTAAGAGTGATTTATCTACCACCATTGCAGTATTAGAGTGTTCTGAGTTTGACTATATTCTCACCTTCACTATGTTTCATACTTTCATATTCTTTTCATGCTGTCAGCATACTTTTGTTACAACTCAAAGACACCCCTTTAGCATTTCTTGTAAGACAGGTCTAGTGGTGAAGAACTCTACAACTTTTTTGTTTGTTTGTTTGTTTGTTTTGGTCTTGGAAAGTCCTTATCTCTCCTTCATTTCTGAAGGACAACTTGTAAGGTTCTTAAGTATTCACGGTTGACAGTTTCAGCACTTTGAATATATCATCCCACTCTCTACTGGCCTATAAGGTTTCTGCTGAGGAATCTGTTGATAGTCTTATGGAGGTTCCTTTGTATGTGGGAATTTTTTTCTCTTGCTGCATTTAAAATTCTTTGTCTTTGATTTTAGGTAGTTTTATTATTATGTGTCTTAGAGAAGATCTTTTTGTGTCGAAACTTTTGGGGCACCTATGAGCTTCAGGAACTTGGATGTCCAAATCTCTCCCCACATTTGGGAAATTGACAGCCATGATATCTATAAATAAGCCTTCTGCCCTTTTCTTCCTCTATTCTCCTTGAACTCCAACAATAGTAGATTTTACTGTCAATGGTATCCCATAATTCACATAGGCTTTCTTCACTCTTTTTCATTCTTTTTTCTTTCTTTGCTCCTCTGAATGGAGAATTTCAAATGTACTGTCATCAAGTTCACTGATTCTTTTGCTTGGATGAGTCTGCTTTTGAAGCTTTCTGTTGAATTCATCAATTCATTCACTGTGTTCTGCAATGCTAGGATTTCTGTTTGTTCATTTATATGTTTTTAATGGTTTCTGTTTCTTTGCTGAACCTCTCATTTTGTTCATGCATTGTTTTACTAATTTTGTTTAATTGTATATCTGTGTTTTCTTGTAGTTCACAGACTTTCTTTATGAAGATTATTCTGAATAATTTGTCAGGTAGTTCATAGATCTTCATTTCTTTAGGGTCATTTATTGGAGCTTTATTAGTTTCCTTTGATGGTGTCATGTTTCATTGATTATTGGTAATTCTTCTGGCCTTGCATGTTTCATTGATTATTCATAATTCTTCTGGCCTTGCATTATTGTCTGCACATTTGAAGAAGTAGGCACCTCTTTCAGTCTTTACAGACTGGGCTTAGGCCAGAAAAGCCCTTCACCAGTCAGCTTGTCCAGAGATTGTGGGTGAATTGTCTGGTAGATTCTGAGGATGAGCTTGATCCTCAGGTGGGAAGGTCTGCTGCCTGGGTCAGTGTCTGGGCTGGACTAGTGCTTGGGTCTACAGAGGTAGGCTGGCATTTGGGTCCATGGGGTGGACCTGGCCCCTGAAGTGCTGGTGGTGGGCCTGGATTCTGATGCCCACAGGAGTTGGCCTATAGCCTTGGGGTACAGGTGCTGTCCTGAAGGTTGGGTCCATGAGGTGTAGCCTGACAGTGGGGCTGGCCATGTGCCTGGGTCCTCGGGAGCCAACCTGGAGGCTGGGGCAAGCCAGGAACCTGAGTCTATAGGAACCAATCTGGAGTCTGTGTCCTTGGAACCCAACCCAGCACCAGGCAGGCAAAGAGCCTGGGTCTATGGGAGCTGGCCTTGCACTGGAGTGAGGCAGGAGCCTGGATCTGCAGGAGACTGCTTTGAGCCTGAGGCTTCAGGGACTGGCTTGGCACTGGGGCGAGGCAGGAGTCTTGGTCCATGGGAGCTCACCTGAAGGCTGGGTTTGCAGAGGCTTTGCTAGTAGGGTAATACGAGCTTCATAAAATGAATTGGGAAGTATTCCGTCTTTTACTGTGTTCTAGAAGAGATTATATAAAATCAGCATTAATTCTTTAAATGTTTGGTAGAATTCTTCAGTGAATCTGTCTGGGCCTGGAAATTTTTCCTTGTAGGGAGATCTTTAAAATTAAAAATCCAGTTTTCTTTAAAGTATGGGACTATTCAGATCATCTGTTTCATACTGAATGGACTGTGGAAGTTTGTTTTTTGAGGAATTGTTCTATTTCATTTGAGTTGTTAAATTTGTGTGTGTGAAGTTATTCATACTACTCCCTTGTTCCCTTTTGATGTCTATGCAGTTCAAAATTATATCCACTGTTTCACTTCTAATATTGGTAAGTTGTGTCTTCTCTTTTTTATTCTTTGCCAGTTTTGCTAGAGTTTTGTCAATTTTACTGATCTTTCAAGGAAGCAGATTTTGTTTCATTGATTTTCTCCATTGTTTTCTGTTTTCAGTTTAATTGATTTCTGCTCTTATCTTTATTATTTCTTTCCTTCTGCTTGCTTTGGGTTATTTTACTTTTCTTTTTCAAGGTTTTCTAAGTTTTTGAAGTAAGATCTTAGATTATTAATTTGAGACGTTTCTTCTCTAACGTATGCATTTATTGCAACAATTTTTTCAATGCTGCTTTAACCACGTACCACAAATTTTGGTATGTTGTATTTTCATTTTCATTCACTGCAATGTATTTTTTTAATTTCACTTGAGACTTTTCTTTGGCCCATGAATTATTTAGGAGTGTAGTTTTAGTGTTTAGTGAGTTTCCTCTTATCTTTCTGTTATCAGTTCCTAATAAGATTCCATTGTGGTTGGCAAACATATTCTGTATGATTTCAATTATTTTAAATTTGTTGAAGCTTGTTTTATCATTTAGGTTATGGTCTATTTTGGGCACTTAAAAAGAAAGATTTTCTGCTGTTGTTGAATGGAGTGTTCTATAAATGTGGTTTGGTACCTGTTGGTTGATGGTGTTGAGTTCTTCTGTAACCTCACTAACATTCTGTCTAATTTTTCTTTCAATTATAGAGAGAAAGGTGTCAAAATATCCAGCTATAAATGTGGATTTGTCTAAAACTGAAAAGTTCTGTATTTGTTTCAAACATTTTGAAACTTTCTTGTTTGGCACATACACTTTTAGGATTGTTATGTCATCTTGTTGAATTGAACATTTTATCATTATGTAATATGCCTTTGTCTCTGGTAATTTTCTTTTCTCTGAAGTCTACTTTATCTGACATTAACATAACCATTCCTGTCTTTATTGATTAATATTTGTATTATATGTATTTATCCATACTTTTCTTTTCAACCTATTTATATAATTTTATTTCAAGTGAGCATCTTACAGGCAGGATATAGTTGGGTCATGTTCTTAATCCACTTTATCAATTCTGTCTTTTAACGTCTGTATTTAGGCCATTTATATTTAATGTAATTAATTATTTATATGTTAGGACTTATGTTTTTCAATTTTCTTTCTTATTTTCCTGATGTCCTGAGGGTTACTTGAAAGTTTTTTTACAATTCCACTTTTATCTAGTGGAATTGAGTATATCACTTTTGAGTATATCACTTTGAGTGTATCACTTCATATGGCTTTTTTATTGATTGCTCTAGATGTTTCATTATACATACATAACTTATGACAGTCCAATAGTGGTTTTTTTACCAGTTTGAGTGAAGCATAGAAATCCTACTTCCCTTCATATCCCTTTACCCTATCCACATATAATGGTCTTAAATATTTTCACTACATACATTTAGAACCATATCAGCCAGTGCTTCAAAAATCAAACGTAATTTTGAAAACCAAAGAGGAGAAGTCTATTATATTTACCAATATTTTTGCTTACTGTGTTCTTTTTTCTTCCTAATGTACCAGGGTTCCTTCTTTTATTATTTTCTTTCTGTTTAGAAAACTTCCTTTAACCATTCTCTTAAGGTAGGTTGTGTAGGTTGCATCATTTTACATTCCCACCAGTAGTGCACAAGGGTTCCTCCAATTTCTCCACATCATCTTCGCTAATGCTTGTTATTTTCTGGGGTTTCTTAATATAGTAGTCATCACAGTAGATGTGAAATGATATATCACTGTGTTTTAGGTTTGTATTTCTCTAATGATTAGTGATATTGAACATCTTTTTATATGTTTGTTGGTCATTCGTATATCATCTTTGGAGAAATGTCTAAATCCTTTGCTCACTTTTAATCAGGTTATTTGTCTTGTCATTGAGTTGCAGGAGTTTTCTAAAATATATTTTAGATATTAACCCCTTATCATATCTATGATTTGAAAATATTGCAAATATTTTCTCCCATTCCATAAGTTGCCTTTTCATTCTGTTCATTGTGTCCTTCAATGCATAGTGTCTAAGTTTGATATAGTCCCACACAAGGGGCTTACTTTAAAAAGTAGTACATTTAAAGCAATTTCCCACCTCCACTCTTTTCTCTCTCCCCAGCTTATTTTAAATTTCAGCTTCTTAATCTCTATAGGCCAAATAACTGAAAGAAATTTCACCTAGTTCACTTTTTTTAGAAAGCATTAAATCTCCATGGTTTCTGATTGTCATAGTATTGTAATAGAGTAAAATTTCCATCAGTTGTGCATATCTTTGCCTATTTTTGTTTTAATGTAGCTGTAAGGTATATCTTTTATTCACTTAATATGAATGCAGGAGTTACTAACCAAAAAATAATAGCTTTAACATTGGACAATTGCTCTGGCAGCTTTATGTCTGGACGGGAAGGTAAATCCTAACCTTGATCTTTTATGTACCACTGGTAGGTAATATTCCTGTGTATTATTTCATGGAAGTGTGCCTATATAGTCTATTTTCCACTATTCTCCAGGCTTATCTTCTCTGTTGATTTGATTTCTCCCATGGTGATTTTATAGGAATGGCTCACATTATTTGAGCCATTTTTGGATTGTACTTAAAACTGACTATTATTATCTGGATTCTATTGTGTTTTTTTCTAACCATTGCTATATTTCTGCAACCCAGATTGCCAATAATTTTTCCAAATAGTAGTCTTTCAATCTGAATACCAAATAGTAATGCCATTTGTTACTGCCCAGGAATTAGCTATTACCAAATATTATGTGAAAATTTACATGGATATAATAGTAGCCCCCAAGTTCACTACCCAGCAAGCTATCCCAGAAGTCATGGAACAGAATGGCTCACAGATCAATTTAAGGTATTTGAGGCACATCTTTATTAAATCAATTAAAATACACAACAAAAAGCAGGGGGAAAGAGATGGGTAACACACTTTGGATAAGGTACAAGAGGGGTGGAAGGATCTCATTACCTGAGTTATACAAGTTCATATATCCTCTCTCTCCCTCTCTGCAGTATCAGCATTCTCCACTGATTTTGTGATTTTGAGAACCAGAGTTGAGGTCTGTCCAAGAGGAATCAACAGATACAAGGCACCTGTGTCAGTGGCATACACTTGCTCCAATCAGAGAGATGCAGAGGGGCATATGTGCCTGACCACAGCTCTAACTCATCAGTTAGCCTGATAAGCTACTCTGGATTTTATTTATGTCTTTTAATTAGAGTATGCAAAGGATCAGAATGGGTGTCAACAGTAGGTGGCCCAATTAAGATGTCAAAAATATAAAGTGCTTCAAGTGTGCCGCATGAATATTTAATATCTATTTGGCCCTTCTTTCTCTTCCTAACTATGTTTAACGCTCATATGCTCTATTTACTTTATCTATGTCTATCATAACATGTTTCACAAACTACTTGCTTCTATACCTTGTTTCATGTATCCTCCTCATATCATAATCCTTCTCTCTTTAGTTTCATATAGCCTCCTTTGGTTTTCTTATTTTCTATAGCAGAATTGAATATTTATAAACAATAGGGCTAACACACATTATAGAAAACAACCATTAAGAAGGATGAAACATCTCTCTCTATATATATATTGACTGGAAGCATCCCCAAGATACAGTTAGTGAATAAAGCAAGCAAAGAGAATTGAGTATTGTATGTTGCCATTTGAATGGAAAAAAGTGTTTATGCTTTTGTATTTGGTAGTATTTCTCTGAAAGGATATAGAAGAAACTGATAATGGTAATTTCCTCTCAGGAGGGTAATTAGATGGAATGTATATCCTTTTGAGCTTTTTCAGTTTTATAAGACATGTACATATTGTCTATTGAAAAATTAACTATTTTTAAAATTTACTTATAAAAATACTAAATAATTTTTCTTTTTCTATACATAGGTATCAGAATGGCAGCACAACTTAACTTACCAGATAATACAGATGAATGGACAAAAGAGGATGTAAATCGGTGGTTAGAAAGTCAAAAAATTGACCAAAAACACAGGGAAATTTTGACTGCACAAGACGTGAATGGCGCAAACTTGAAGTACTTAACTAAAGAAGACCTTGTTGCTATGGGCATAACATTTGGACCAGCTATCCAAATAGAACATCTCTTCAAAGAGTTGCTGGAAACATCCTCTGGAGATCCTTTTCAGACAAGTAAGAGGGGGAAAGGCAGTAAAAATGTTCCTAAAAAACAGGAGAAAAATGGAGAAACTTCAAAGCAAAAACAAAAGGAGAAAGAGAAATCAGACATGGTTAATGACTGTACAATGAGTACAGTTACTAAAGGTTCTAAGTCACTGAAACATGAGTTCATGAACGATGAAATAGATGACACAGAGGAAGAGCAGCCATCCATAGAACCAACATGTGTATCATACCCTTTTGATGAATTCAGTGATCCATATCGTTACAAATTAAATTTTAATCTACAGCCTGAAACAGGACCACTCAATCTCATTGATCCAATACATGAATTCAAATGCTTCACGAATACAGGAACAGCCACAGAAGAGGATGTTAAGATGAAATTTAGCAATGAGGTTTTCCGGTTTGCTTCAGCTTGTATGAATTCACGTACCAATGGCACTATTCATTTTGGAGTCAAGGACAAACCCCATGGAAAAATTGTTGGCGTGGAAGTCACCACTGTCACCAAGGAAGCCCTCATTGACCACTTCAATCTGATGATCCACAAATATTTTGAAGACCATCAGGTCCAAAAAGCAAAGAATTGCATTCGAGAGCCAAGATTTGTAGAAGTTTTAATGCCAAATAGTACTCCATCTGACAGATTTGTTATTGAAGTGGATGTTGTTCCAAAATATTCTGAATGTGAACATGATTATTTCCAGATTAAAATGCAAAATTGCAGCAAGAAGACATGGACACAAAGTCCAAAATTCTCAGTCTTTGTGCGCGATGGGGCCAGGACTAAGGACATCATGAAAAATAATGCATATTTCACATCATTTAAATTAGATTTAAAAAGACTGGCAGAATGTAGGAAAGAAGCAGAAGAAAAATGCAGAGTAAAAACAAATAAAAAAGAGAGTGAGGGACCAAAGCTTGTTAAACTGTTGACAGGAAATCAGGATTTGTTAGATAATTCCTACTATGAATGGTACATTCTTGTAATAAATAAATGCCATCCAACTCAAATAAAACACTTAGATTTCCTAAAGGAAATTAAATGGTTTGCTGTGTTGGAGTTTGATCCTGAATCTGTGAGCAAGGGTGTGGTCAAAGCTTACAAAGAAACCCGAGTAGCAAACCTTCACTTCCCAAGTTTATATGTGGAAGGGAAAACTACAAATGAGAAGATTACTAGTCTGAATCTTTATCAACAACTCAGCTGGATTTTCTGCAATGGCAGGTTAGACCTTGACAGTGAAAAATATAAACCCTTAGATCCAAGTTCCTGGCAAAGAGAAAAAGCGTCTGAAGTCAGGAAACTGATTTCATTTCTTACACATGAAGACATAATGCCAAGGGGGAAGTTTTTGGTGGTATTTCTATTACTCTCCTCTGTGGATGACCCAAGAGACCCCCTCATTGAGACCTTCTGTGCTTTCTACCAAGATCTCAAAGGAATGGAAAATATATTGTGTATTTGCACACATTCACGCATATGTCAGGGATGGAAAGATCTACTTGAAGCAAGATTAACGAAACAGCAAGATGAATTATCAAGCCAATGTGTTTCTGCTTTAAGTCTTGAAGAGATAAATGGAACTATTCTTAAGCTAAAATCTGTGACTCAATCTTCAAAGAGATTTTTACCATCTATTGGTTCATCTACTGTCCTTCTGAAAAAAGAAGAAGATATCATGACTGCCCTGGAAATTCTCTGTGAAAATGAATGTGAAGGTACACTCTTAGAGAAGGACAAAAAAAAATTACTTGAATTCAAAGCCTCAAAAGAGGAAGACTTCTATCGAGGTGGCAAAGTATCATGGTGGAACTTCTACTTTTCTTCTCAAAACTATTCTTCCCCTTTTGTCAAAAGGGATAAATATGAAATACTTGAAGAAATTATTCAAAACTGGGTAAATTCTTCAAAGCCAATATGTGTCAAAATTATTCATCTGTTTCATCATCCAGGCTGTGGTGGGACTACCTTGGCCATGCATATTCTCTGGGAACTAAGGAAGAAATTCAGATGTGCTGTGCTGAAAAACAAGACAGTGGATTTTTCTGAAATTGGAGAACAAGTGACTAATTTAATAACCTATGGGACAACAAATAATCAGGAATACTTACCTGTACTACTGCTTGTTGATGATTTTGAAGAACAAGATAATGTCTATCTTCTGCAGGCCTCTATTCAGACAGCTGTAGCTAATAGGTATATTCGATATGAGAGGCCTCTAGTGATCATCCTAAATTGCAGGAGATCACAGAATCCTGAAAAAAGTGCAAAGATCTCAGACAGTATTGCCCTAATACAAAATCTATCTTCCAAAGAACAGAGAGCTTTCGAGCTTAAACTGAAAGAAATTGAAGAGCAACATAAAAACTTTAAAGATTTTTATTCCTTCATGATTATGAAAACCAACTTTAATAAAACGTACATAGAAAATGTGGTCAGGAATATTCTGAAAGGACAAAATACTTCCACCAAGGAAGCAAAGCTCTTTTCTTTTCTGGCTCTTCTTAATTCATATGTGCCTGATACCACCATTTCACTATCACAGTGTGAAAAGTTCTTAGGAATCACAAACAAGAAAGCTTTCTGGGGAACAGAAAAGCTTGAAGACAAGATGGGCACCTACTCTACAATTCTAATAAAAACAGAGGTGGTAGAATGTGGGAACTACTGTGGAGTACGCATTATTCACCCTTTGATTGCCATTCGCTCATTGGAAGAATTGAAGATAAGCTATGACTTAGATAAAAGTCAAATTATGCTGGATATGCTAACAGAAAATGTGTTCTATGATACTGGTATAGGAAAAAGCAAATTTTTAGAAGATATGCATACACTGCTGCTCACAAGACAGCGCAACGAACATGAAGGTGAAACAGGAACTTGGTTTTCCCCATTCATTGAAGCATTACATAGAGATGAAGGGAATGTGGCAGTTAAAAATGTATTACTTGAAGGTATTCGTCGGTTCAACCCAAATGCATTCATTTGCCAAGCCTTGTCAAGACATTTCTACATTAAAGAGAAGGACTTTAACAGTGCTCTATGTTGGGCAAATAAAGCAAAAGAGATAGAATCTGCCAATTCTTATATTTCAGACACACTGGGTCAAGTGTACAAAAGTAAAATTAGATGGTGGTTAGAGGATAATGGAAGAAACAGGAACATTTCAGTTGATGATCTATCTGATCTTTTGGATTCAGCAGTGCATGCCTCAAATGCATTCAAAGAATCTCAACAGCAAAGTGAGGATAGAGAGTATGAAGCAAAGGAAAGATTTTATCAGAAGTCGAAAAGGCGGTATGATACTTACAATATAGCTGGGTATCAAGGGGAGATAGAAGTTGGGCTCTACACAATCCAGATTCTCCAGCTCATTCCTTTTTTTGACAATAAAAGTGAACTATGTAAAAGAGATATGATCAATTTTATATCAGGAAATAATGATATTCCTGGAGATCCGAGCAATGAATTTAAAGTAGTCCTCAAGAACTTTATTCCTTATCTAACCAATTTGAAATTTTCTTTGAAAAAGTCCTTTGATTTTTTTGATGATTACTTTGTCCTTCTAAAACCCAGGAACAATATTAAGCAAAATGAAGAGGCCAAAACTCGGAAAAGGGTGGCTGGATGTTTTAAGAAGTATGCAGATATATTCGGTCCCTCAGAGGAATCACAGAACAAAGATCTTGGACCAAAGCTTAGTTTGCCACTTCAAGTAGAGCTGTATCGGAGAAAGCTAGAAGTTCTAAAAGCAGACAAGTTTTCTGGGCTCTTGGAATATCTTATCAAAACTCAAGAATATGCTATACACACCATGGAAGATATAATTAACAAATATACTTTTCTCTTTGAGCAGTGCACTGTCAGAATCCTGCCAAGGGAAAAGCAAAATTTCATCTTGGCCAACATCATTCTCTACTGTATTAAACCTACCTCCAAATTAGTGAAGCCAATTAAAAAACTGAAAGATCAGCTTCAAGAAGTCTTGCAACAAGTAGGAATGAATTATCGATTTTCAGAACCTTATTTCCTAGCCTGCCTGTTATTCTGGCCAGGAAACCAACAACTAGATCAAGATTCTAAACAAATGGAAAAGTATGCTCGGTCACTGGAAAATTCTTTCAGGGGGCAATATAAGCATATGTATCGTACAAAGCAACCAATTGCATATTTCTTTCTTGGGAAAGGTAACAATATGAACAGACTTGTCCACAAAGGAAAAATCGACCAATGTTTTAGAAACACAGCTGATATTAATTCCTTGTGGCACAGTGGAGATGTATGGAAGGAGGAAAAAGTCCGAGAACTTTTGCTTCGATTAAAGGGAAGAGCTGAAAATAATTGTTTATACATAGAATATGGAATAAATGAAAAAGTCACAATACCCATCACACCTGCTTTTCTTGGTCAACTTAGAAGTGGTAGAAGCATAGAAAAAGTATCTTTTTACCTGGGGTTTTCCCTTGGAGGCCCACTTGCTTATGACATTGAGGTTATTTAAGAGTTTGATCTTCTCCCTCCAGGAATGTGGACGCAAAAGCACTTAATTTTTTTAGACCCAAGATCTATACTTTAAATTGGCAAATTTATAGATACAGCCTCTGACTTTTCAGCCCTGTACAGACAATATTTATATTTCCTCTTAAGCATGTTGTGAGTCTCAAATAGACTGTGTTGGAAAAGGAAGGAATGAGAGATGTGGAAACTATCAAATATCTACCTTGGCTTGGACAACACCATCAAGGGCAAAATAAGGAGCTATGGATGGAATTAGGAGCGGTGAATGTAATCATTCAGCCACACAGAATCCCACCACCTCCCTCAATTAACCAACCAAGGCATGGATTGAGGAAGACTGTCTACTTTCTTCTTAAATGTGAAATTTTTTCAGAATTGAAAAACAATAGTTACGGTACCAAGACATTACAATATCTGGGAAACCGTTTCACAAAAACAGATGAAAACTCTCAATATAAACATTTATTCCTACCAGGCAGACCAGAAAGGTACCATGTACTTGGCACTGAAGGGTCTTTCAAAGGAGAGGACCAACCAGTTCTCTGAAGGTCATACCCATAGAGGTCTGCAGATCTTACCAAAGTAAGTAGGCTGGAGAATTAGGCTTCCTTTTCATGCAGTAGCAGGCAGTTGAGCAAAAATGAATTTTGTTTCTACAGCTGACAAACTCATAGACCTCCAAACAAACAAAAATACACCAAAATTCCAAAGCTAATGAATAAAAAGGACTCTTGTGAAAAGACTAATGAGTCTCCAATCCAGGGGATCCCAGTGTTCTAGCATGTATACATATAGCCTATGCACAACCAGTGAGAGGTAATCAAAATGTAATTTTTCCTAATAAAATTATGGATATGGGAAATCATCCGTGGTTGCTAAAACTGATAAAAAGCTGATAAAGAACTATAACAGATGAATCAAACTGTCCTAAATCCTGATCAATATTAACATTGCTGAGAGAGAACCAGACATCATGGGCCTGGAAGTCCTGTAGGAGTGCATACAACACCTGTGAGACAGTCTCGCCAAATAATTGAAACTGAATCTGATCAAGCCTCTGGATCCTACTTCCAAGTTAAAGGAAATACAGACATTGGATATGCTTCAAAGTAATTCTGTGTATGGGGTATGGGGATGGTGAAAGGAGAGTAGGTGGGCAGTATAGTTGCAACAAGATTCGACAGGAGTTAATAATTGCTGCATTATGAGCACATGGGAGTTCATCAGACTCTTCTCTCTTCTTTGGACTGTGCTTTTGAAGTTTTCTGTTATAAAATACTTATAAAACAAAACAAACAAGAAATGCTGTTTTGTCTTTACAATCCCATTCAAATTTTTTCACTGGAGGAGGTTTTTCCTTTGCTCCTGCATGAAATTTCAGCTTCATAACTTACCAATTCACTCTTGGCATAAAAAAATCCTCTGCTCAAACACAGTCTCAATTTAGAAATGAGAATGTCCAGTTGCATTTTTTTCTCTGGGGCCACTTCCCACTCTGCTCCAGGTTTCGTTCTACTCTAAAGAGGATGGTCTCTGTTGGAGTCCTCTTACCTTCCCAGGTGATCCTTTTGAACTCAAATTAAACCAGCTTAGGCAGATGCTCTCTCCCCCATGATCTACCTGGGGTGCATGAGAAACACTCATGGATGTTTGTTCTCCCATTGGTAGGGAGTGCAGCTAACGTCCAGTCTTGGGAACAACGTGCCCCATAGAGTCAAGAGGATGCATCAAGCACTCCACGTGGTCCTCTTGTAGCCCCCCTCTCTAGGCTCAGGATGAGGTTCTCGTGGTGGTTGGGAGAACTTTCACCAAAAGAACCTCTTCATAAACCCTCTCTTCCTCAGTGCCAGCAGTGGGCAAACTACAGCTCGTAGACCAAATGCAGCCTGTCTTTTACTTTTAAATACAGTTTTATTGGGACACAGCCACACTCATTTTTGTAAGTATTGGCTTTGACTGCTTTTGCATTGCAACAGAGTTGAGTAGTTGCAACAGAGACCATACAGCCCACAAACCTAAAATATTTACCATCTGGCTCTTTACAGAAAAAGGTTGCCAACCCCTGCTCTATGCTATCAATGCTTTTATGTCTTTATTGTAGGTCAATTGTTTCTTGGACATTTACTTTGAAAGTACACATTTTGGTGTATCACCTAACTTTGGTATTTCTATCATTTTAGGGCCAAAGTTAAAATTTAACAACATTTTGTCTCACTGAATCTGTTTTTCACAGATAAATCTGATTATTCTTCAGGCAGGGGCTCTGTCTGTATGCTTTACTTGTCCACCCTCAGAAAGTCAGAGCCCCAGGCCAGCCCCATGCTACTGCCTCTCCCTGTTTTGGAATTGGGAGGTGGCCCTGCCAGTGTATCTCTCCCTTGCAAGAAACTGTAGATCATCTCTGGAGAGCAAATGGCTATGATGGGGTGGGGTGGGGTGGGGGCTTGTAATGATGTGCCAACACATCCGCTTTTTAGGCTGCTATTTACTGAGAAGGCTTTGATGGACCCTCCCTTGCAGCTGCAGTAACTCATGGGTCCTTATCGAGGTGGTGGTCTTGGGGTAGAATCCCTCTTTTATTTTACCACTTGATATAAAACATTTATTTTTGACTAGGCCTGTGGCTTCCATTAGCAATATGTTTCCTTCCCCTAATATGCAGATACTGGCTTTATTTGCTCAGTTTTGTGAGTGCTTTGGAAGTTAGATGATTGTATAACTCAAGAAGATCACGATCACTTTTTTATCTTGCTCAAAATAATAATGATGATAATCATCGTCATCATCATCATCCAAGCCCACTTTACCAAGGAACAGCAGAGTGATAAGTGTGTCAGTTTTTCTTTTGCAAATAAAGCATAGCTGAACCATGCTGGATAAATCTGACAAGCATATTGATTTATCATAATTCTCTTTATTTAGCTTTATATTTTCCTTAGGTCCATGGAATTTGGTCTTGAAAAATAGAAATTTGGAATGTAAGATTTAAATATTAATAATTTACTATTCATAAGCCAGCAGTTCTCAGCTGAACAGAATTCCCCGAGAGGTCTTTCCAAATTGCCTATTCTGTCTCCCAATTCAGATAGAGCCTACCTAGAGTGAGAAGGCATCAGATATTTTTTTAACTTGAGAATCATTGATTAGGTCATTGTAATACAAAAGTTTCACAACTCAGTGTTCAAAAGGAAATGTTAATCAACACTCTCAAAACAAATGGTGACCAGAACAAATGAGCTTTGGAAACTGCATGGGATTCTGCTTCTGGCTGTTTGGAATGTAGATTAGCAAAGAAAACTCTCAGAAAGTAATCCCAAAGGGAAGTTCACTTATTGTATAGACTAAGTTATTTCTCTTAAAAAATTTTATTTTCTCTCTTTTTTTTTTTTGTGGTACGCGGCCTCTCACTGTTGTGGCCTCTCCCGTTGCAGAGCACAGGCTCCGGACGCGCAGGCTCAGCGGCCATGGCTCACGGGCCCAGCCGCTCCGCGGCATGCGGGATCTTCCCGGACCGGGGCACGAACCCGTGTCCCCTGCATCTGCAGGCGGACTCTCAACCACTGCACCACCAGGGAAGCACCTCACTTATTTTTATATTTCTTGCTCCTCCAAAGGTCTTCCTGCTGCACAACTTAAAACATACTAGAAAAGAGTTCATATGCACTGAAATATTTATAGATTTTTCACCTTCTCTACTGTCAAGAAGCCCAGCTCTAATTAAAGTATGTGTACTATAATTCTCTGTTCTTTTCTGTATTTTTAAAACTTAAATATGTATGTATACCATCATCATAACGTTGTATACGAGTTTCCAATTCCAAGGCAGGCTTTATAGCCTGAGAGTCCTATGTCACCACTGAATACATTCCAAGTAAGTAAAAACTTGCATCTTCTTTCATTAGTGGAAGGAGACAATTGTTCAGTTTGAAATCCAGAAATTTACCCTTTAGGGAAATGCTATCATCATCTCATCCTTGTTGCCGAAAATATAGTTTAAGCCCATATTTTAGTGATTTACTTAAGACGTGTGTCAGTTGGCTAGGGCAAGGTACCCAGATATTTGGTCACCCACATATTACATCAAACAGCCATCTAGATGTTGCTGTGAAGGTAATTTTTTTAAATAAATTTATTTATTTACTTATTTATTTATTTATTTTGGCTGCGTTGGGTCTTTGTTGCTGCGCTCAGGCTTTCTCTAGTTGCGGCGAGCAGGGGCCACTCTTCATTGCAGTGTGTGGGCTTCTCACTGCGGTGGCTTCTCTTGTTGCGGAGCACGGGCTCTAGGCACGCAGGCCTCAGTAGCTGTGGCACATAGGCTCAGTAGTTGTGGCACACAGGCTTAGTTGCTCTGCAGCATGTGGGATCTCCCCCGGACCAGGTATTGAACCTGTGTCCCCTGCATTGGCAGGCAGATTCTTAACCACTGCGCCATCAGGGAAGTCCAAAGGTTTTTTTTTTTAAGATAATGTTAACATTTAAATCAGTAGACTTTGAGTAAAGCAGCTTGCCCTCCATGATGTGGGTGAGCCTCATCCAATCAGTTGAAGGTCTTAAGAGAGAAAAGACTGAAGTCTTCCAAGGAAGAAGAAATTCTAGAGAGGCTGCCTTCAGACTCCAGCTGCAACATACACACACACACACACGCAATATGTGAGTGTGGAGTGTGTGTATATACATCTCTCTCTATAAATATATATACATCCTATTCTGTTTCTCTGGAGAACTGACTATCACAGTCCTTAAACCAAAAATCAGCCATCAGGAGTCTCAGATATCCCAGAAACCAGCCTTCCTTAGTATTCTTGCTTTGATAAATCATTGGCTGCAAGAAGCCCATGGAATTTGCCTTGGTTCAAATGTAGGAATGGATTTCAAAGCCCAGCAGCAAAGGCCCTTGGTCAGTTAAGCTCCCTATGGTTAGAGATCTGCAAAGTGCATTCCCATGGCTATCACAAACACCAAACTCAAATAAAACAAAATTAAAGCAGTTCCAAGTCCTAGATAAAAACAGATCCCATTTACTAAACTAAGACAATCTGATTTCTGAATGTCTACAAAAAGAGATGTTTCCAAGAGAAACATCTTGGAGAATGTAGAGAAAGCTCCAAGTGAGCTAAGTGTTTAAAAATAATTTAGCATTAATTCAAAATCATGATACAGAAAAAAAAATTATAGCTAGTTTATTGGATAAGAAAGAAGTTGATCTGCACTGGCTCATGGTAATGACTAGGTATAGGATGAGAGTGATCATATAAAACAAGGAAAATTAGCCATTCACAGAAATGGGCTGTTTACTTCATTCTGTTAGTGTGTTTCATTCAGCATTATATTCTGCGATCTGAAGTAGGGCTTTAGGATTTCATTGGTTCTTTCAACAAATCCAAACACAGGATCAGCAAAAGAAAAATGATAAACAAAAAGGTAGCAATAATGTTCTTTTAATTTATTTTAGCTTACATTAAATATGGCATCAATAGTTCAGGTATCTTTAGAGTTAGTGAGAAAATCTGTTGCAGTTCACGTTCTTCTGAAAGCAGACTCAGACACATTTTACTGATGTGACCAGTCCCCGAGTCTTCAGAGTGTTTATCTCCCATCCTCTGGGGCACTTGTTTCTTACCAAACCTTCTAATGTGCTGGCCAGCTTGTGCTCATCTGACTTGATTAGCATGATGTTGTCAACATAAGGGATCACAGTGATGTTCAGCAGGATGTCCAGATATGTGCAACTGGTATCATGACAGACGGACCAAGAATTTATGTAGTCCTTGGGCAAAACTATTGACTGTATACTCCTGTCCATTTCTGATCCTTTTTTCTGATAGGGTTAGAATATAAGGCATTGGTTAAAACAGTGCCCTCATACCATGTGCCTGAGATCATTCTAATCTTCTCTAGGAAAGATACCACAACTGTCAATGAAATTGCAATTAGGGCTACTAGTTGGTTGAGTTTCTGGTAATTTATTGTCTAGAGAGGAGGTCTTATCAACTTCAAACAATAAGCATAAGCGATGCACATTCTTGGACTATAATGCAAGGAAGTCTGAAGTGGATAATAAAAATAACTAAATAGAAACACCCTTATATATTTGGAAATTTAAAATCAAACCAAAAAACTTATACACTAAAAAAAGAGGAAATTTTAAAGCACTTATAACTGAATAAAAATTAAAACATTACATTTCAAAACTTGTGAGATGAGGCAAAAGTGTTGCATGGAGAGAAATGTATGGCCTTAATTGCTTATTCCAGACAATAAAACATAACGAAAATCAATTAGGTATAAACTTAGGAAATTAAAAAAATAGAATATCTCAAAGAAAAATTTTAAATATGTTACAATAAAGATAAAAGCAGAAATTAATGCTATAAAAAAGAAGAGGGCTTCCCTGGTGGCGCAGTGGTTGAGAGTCCGCCTGCTGATGCAGGGGACATGGGTTCGTGCCCCGGTCTGGGAAGATCCCACATGCCGCGGAGCGGCTGGGCCCGTGAGCCATGGCCGCTGAGCCTGCGCGTCCGGAGCCTGTGCTCCGCAACGGGAGAGGCCACAACAGTGAGAGGCCCGCGTACCGCAAAAAAAAAAAAAAAAGAAGAAGAAAACAGAAGAGCTCAATAAACCAAAAACTGGCTTTTTGAAACAAACTAACAAAATACACAAACTTCTGGTATGATTGATCATAAAATAATTAAAGAAAAAGAAACATAATTACAGATAAAGCTAAAAATACAGATTTCAGCTTTTATGAAGATGGGTAGGTACATTTTCCCCTATTCTTTTCACTAAGTACAAAAGATGTCAAAAGATGGCTTTTAAAAGTAGAGAATGGAAGGTAAAGTAGCTAGGGACCTAGAGATCAAAAGAAACAACAAGATGCAGGGTGTTATCAGCACCAAATGGGAAACCGGAACTCTCACCCTTGTTCAGTAGTAATGCCCCACTCAGGTGTTAATGGAAATCAAGTGGGAAAGCTGGATTTTTATCCCCAACTGGGAGGAGCAAGGCAAAGGGCACCGCCATTTTCCCTGACAGAGTGATGTCACAAAAGCCAATTAAAACAGAAGCTTTAAATAAGATTTAGATCCTCATAACAGAGTACCCAAAACGTACAGGTTTCAATAAAAAAAAAGTCACTCATCATACCAAGAACCAAAATTTAAAAAACCTCAGAATGAATGAAAAAATACAATTGATTGATGCCAACACCAAGATGCCAGAGAGATTCGAATTCTCTAACAAAGACTTTAAAACATAGTAAAAGTGCTTCAGTGAGGAACTGTGAAGGCACTTGAAACAAATGAAAAAAGAGTTTCAGCAAACAAATAGATTCAGCAAACAAATAGAAGATGTAAAGAAGAACTATATGGAAATTTTAGAACTAAAAGCACAATAATTAAAATAGGCAACACAAAGGATTGACTCAACAGAATTCAGGGGACAGAGGAAAGAATTAGTGAACTTGAAGATAGAATAATAGAGATCACCAGTCTGGGGCTTCCCTGGTGGCACAGTGGTTAAGAATCTGCCTGCCAATGCTAGAGGACACGGGTTCAAGCCCCGTTCCGGGAAGATCCCACATGCCGCAGAGCAACTAAGCCTGTGTGCCACAACTACTGAGCCCGAGTGCCACAACTACTGAAGCCCACACGCCTAGAGCCCATGCTCTGCAACAAGAGAAGCCACCCAATGAGAAGCCCGCGCACCACAACGAAGAGTAGCCCTCGCTCGCTGCAACTAGAGAAAAGCCCCTGCACAGCAACAAAGACCCAACGCAGCCAGAAATAAATATAAATAAATAAATTTTAAAAAAAAGAAATCACCAGTCTGAAAAATTGCAGAGAGATTCAGGAACTGTGAGACCATAAAAAAAAAAAATCTATTATTCATTTAACAGTAATTGTAAGAGTGGAGAAAGAGGGCGGGACTGAAAAATTACTGGAAGAAATAATGGCTACAAACTTCACAAAGTTGGCAAAATATATAAATGTACAGATTCAAAAAGCTGAGCAAAGGAAACCTCACTTGAATAAACCCAAAGAAAGCCACACCAACACATACTAGAGTCAAAGATAAGAGCAGAATTCAGTGAAATTGAAATCAGAATAGAGAAAATCACCTTTTAAAAAGCTACTAATTAAAAAAGGTCAATAAAATTGACAAACTTCTAGCAAGACTGACAAAGAAAAAAAAGAAAATTACCAATATCAAGAATGAAACAGGGATATCATTATAGACTCTGAAAACATTAAAAGGATAATAAGGGAATACTATGAACATCTCTACACAGATAAATTTTACAACTTAGATAAAGTTGACCAATTCTCAGAGAAGTACAAACTACTATATCTTATCCAGTGTAAATTAGATCATTTGAATAACTTTATAACCCCTAAGGAAATTGAATATATAATTTTTAAATTCCCAAAAATGAAGTCCCCAGGCCCAGATACTTTCACTGGAGAACTCTACCAAACAAGTAAAGAAAAATTAATGCCAATTATATACAGTCTCTTCCAGAAAATAGAAGAACCATTCCTAATTGATTTTATAAATCTAGAATTACCCTGATGCCAAAATCAGACAAAGAGAGTGCCTCACCCAAAGAAAAGACCAATATCCCTCATGAACATAAACACAAAAGATCCTTAACAAAACATAAGCAAACAGAATTCATCAATATATAAAAGAATTATATACCATGGCAAGTGGAGTATATACCAAAATACAAGGGTGATTCAATATTCAAAAATTAATCAACTACCATATTAACAGGCTAAAGTAGAAAGTTACATAACATGCCAACTTATAGAGAAAAATCATGTGACAGTATTCAGCATCCATTTGTGATAAAATCTCATTGAAAACTAGGAATAGAGGAGGACCTCCTCAACTTAATAAAGAGCATCTACAAAAAACCATACAGTTAACATCATACTTAATGGTAAAAGACTAATTGTTTATACCCCAAGAATGAGAACAAGGCTAAGATGTGTGCTCTTACCACTTTTATTCAACATTGTACTGGAAGTTCAAGTTAATGCAATAAAGCAAGAAAGGAAATAAAAATATACAGATCAGAAAGGAAGAAATAAAAACTGAAAATTATGTGATTTTCTACATACAAAATCCTATGGAATCTACCAAAACAACCCACCTAGAACTTATAATCGAGTTCAGCAAGGTCACAGTATACAAAATTAACATACAAAAATAATAGTCTTTCTGTATATGAGCAATAAACACATGGACACTAAAATAAAATATCAATATCTTTGATAATCACTCAAAAAAGTGAAATAGTTCAATTTAAGTCTAACAAAACATGTGCAAAACTCTTTTTTTTTCTTTTTTTAACATCCTTATTGGAGTATAATTGCTTTACAATGGTGTGTTAGTTTCTGCTTTATAAAAAAGTGAATCAGCTATACATATACATATATCCCCATATCTCCTCCCTCTTGCATCTCCCTCCCACCCTCCCTATCACTCTTATATTGAAAACTACAACATGCTGATGAAAGAAATCAAAGATTGACTAAATGGAGAGACATACTGTGTTAAAGGATTAAAAGACTCAACATAATAAATGTATCCATTCTCCCCAAATTTTACATTTTTAGTGAAATTTCTATTAAAATTCCAGCAAGGTTCTTTGTATAGACAAAATTGTTGTAAAATTTATATGGAAAGGCAAAAAAAGTAGAATAGCTAAAAGAAATTTTTAAAGAATTGAGAGGAGTCGACTTACCTGATTTCACGTCTTATAAAATGGTCAAGGCTGTGTGACAGAGAAAGAGACACGTAGGTCAATGGGACAGAATAGAAGGCTTATAAATGCTCAACTGATTTTTGACAAAGCTGTAAAAGTAGTTCAATGGAGGAAGGATAGTCTTTTCAACAAATGGTGCTGAAGCAATTGATCATCCACAGGTTTTAAAATGAACTTAAATCTAAACCTCACACTTAATGCAAAAATTAACTCAAAATGGATTCACAGGTTTAAATTTAATTATAAGTTTTTAAAATTTTATAAAATTATAAGACTTTTACAAAAAAACACAGGAGAAAGTATTTGCTATCTAAGGCCAGGCAAAGACTTCTTAGACTTGACACCAAAAGCACCATAAAAGAAAAGTTAATAAATTGGACTTAATCAAAATCAAAAATTTTGTTCTGTGAAGATCCTATTATGAGGATGAAAAGACAGATACAGAATGGAAGAAAATATTTTCAAACCACATATTTAACAAAGGATTATTATCCTGAATATATAAAGAACCCTAAAATATCACCTGTTAAAAACAAAAACACCCAATCCAATCAGAAATGGACAAGGGACATGAAAAAACATTGAGACATTTAATTAAAGAGGATATATAGATGGCAAATAAGCACATGAAAAGATGCTCAACATCATTAGCCATTAGGGAAATGCAGGCTCAAGAGAGAGGGAATATGGGCATATATGTATACATATAGCTGATTCACTTTGTTGTACAGCAGAAATTAACACAACATTGTAAAGCAATTATTCTCCAGTAAAGATATTTCTAAAAAATCAAAATGTGTTATCACTTAAATGCTTATCAGAATGGCTAACATAAAAAAGTAGTGCCAACACTATATTTTGGAAGGAAGCAGAGAAACACATGTATTGTAGATGGGTTATAAAATGATATAGCCAATCTGGAAGATGGTTTGGCAGTTTCTTTCTTTTTTTAATTTAAAAATATTTATTTATTTAAAACTAATAAAGTAAAACCATTGCATATTAACATGTTTTTATGAAAAAAATTATATCTTCCAAAATAAAGTAGGGAGAAGCATGGTATTATTTTACATTTTTGCAAATCTGTTTGGTGTTAGTTTTATGAGAATCCAGATGGGTTTTTGGGTTTGTTTTGGGTTTTTTTGTTTGTTTGTTTGTTTAATAGATCTTTATTGGAGTATAATTGCTTCACAAGACCGTGTTAGTTTCTGTTGCACAACAAAGTGAATCAGCCATATGCATACATGTGTCCCCATATTCCCTCCCTCCTGAGCCTCCCTCCCATCCTCCCAATCCCATCCCTCTAGGTCATCGCAAAGCGTCGAGCTGACCTCCCTGTGCTATGCTGCTGCTTCCCACCAGCCAACTATTTTACATCTGGTAGTGTGTATATGTCAATGCTATTCTCACTTTGCCCTCCCATCCATGTCATCAAGTCCATTCTCTATGCCTGCCTCTTTATTCCTGCCCTGCAACTAGGTTCATCAGTACCATTTTTTTTAATATACATTCCATATATATGTGTTACCACATGGTATTTGTTTTTCTCTTTCTGACTTACTTCACTCTGTATGACAGACTCTAGGTCCACCCACCTCACTATAAATAACTCAATTTCATTTCTTTTTATGGCTGAGTAATATTCCATAGTATATATGTGCCACATCTTCTTTATCCATTCATCTGTCAATGGACATTTAGGTTGCTTCCATGTCCTGGCTATTGTAAATAGTGCTGCAGTGAACATTGTGGTTCATGTCTCTTTTTGAATTATGGTTTTCTCAGGGTATATGCCTAGTAGTGGGATTGCTGGGTCGTATGGTAGTTCTATTTTTAGTTTTTTAAGGAACCTCCATACTGTTCTCCATAGTGGTTGTATCAATTTACATTCCCACCAACAGTGTACGAGGGTTCCCTTTTCACCACACCCTTTCCAGCATTTATTGTTTCTAGCTTTATTGAAAATGGCCATTCTGACTGGCGTGAGATGATACTCATTGTAGTTTTTATGTGCATTTCTCTAATAATTAGTGATGTAGAGCATCTTTACATGGGCCTCTTGGCCATCTATATGTCTTCCTTGGTAAAATGTCTATTTCGGTCTTCCACCCATTTTTTAACTGGATTGTTTGTTTTTTGATATTGAGCTCCATGAGCTGTTTGTACATTTTGGAGATTAATCCTTTATCTGTTGTTTCAATTGCAAATATTTTCTCCCATTCTGAGTGTTGTCTTTTTGTCTTTTTTAAGGTGTCCTTTGCTGTGCAAAAGCTTTTAAGTTTAATTAAGTCCCATTTGTTTATTTTTGTTTTTATTTCTGTTACTCTAGGAGGTGGGTCAAAAAAGATCTTGCTATGGTTTATGTCAAAGAATGTTTTTCCTATGTTTTCCTCTAAAAGTTTTATAGTGTCTCATCTTACATTTAAGTCTTTAATCCATTTGGAGTTTGTTTTTGTGTATGGTGTTAGGTAGTGTTCTAATTTCATTTTTTTACATGTAGCTGTCCAGTTTTCCCAGCACCACTTATTGAAGAGGCTGTCTTTTCTCCATTGTATGTTCTGCCTCCTTTGTCATAAATTAGGTGCCCATATGTGCATGGGTTTATCTCTGGGCATTCTATCCTGTACCATTGATCTATATTTCTGTTTTTGTGCCATACTGTCTTGACTACTGTAGCTTTGTGGTATAGTTTGAAGACAGGGAGCATGATTCCTCCAACTCCGTTTTCCTTTCTCAAGATTGCTTTGGCTATTCAGGATTTTTTGTGTTTCCATACGAATTGTAAGATTTTTTGTTCTAATTCTGTGAAGAATGCCATTGGTAGTTTGATAGGGGTTGCATTGAATCTGTTGATTGCTTTGGGAAGTATAGTCATTTTCACAATATTGATTCTTCCAATCCAAGAACATGGTATATTTCTCCGCTGTTTATGTCATCTTTGATTTCTTTCATCAGTGTTCTGAGTACAAGTCTTTTGCCTCCTTAGGCAGGTTTATTCCTAGGTATTTTATTCTTTTTGTTGCAATGTTAAATGGGAGTGTTTCCTTAATTCCTCTTTCTGATTTTTCATTGTTGGTGCATAGGAATGCAGAGATATCTGTGCATTAATTTTGTATCCTCCAACCTGACCAAATTCATTGATTAGTTCCAGTAGTTTTCTGGTGACATCATAGGATTTTCTATGTATAATATCATGTCATCAGCAAACAGTGACAATTTTATTTCTTCTTTTCCAATTTGGATTCTTTTTTTCTTCTCCAATTGCTATAGCTAGGACTTCCAAAACTATGTTGAATATGAGTGGCAAGAGTGGACATCCTTGTCTTGTTCCTGATCCTAGTGGAAATGCTTTCATTTTTTTGCCATTGAGTATGATGCTTGCTGTGGGTTTGTCATATATGGCCTTTATTATGTTGAGGTAGGTTCCCTCTATGCCTATTTTCTGGAGATTTTTTATCATAAATGGGTGTTGAATTTTGTCAAAAGCTTTTTCTGTCTCTATTGAGATGATTATATGGTTTTTATTCCTTAATTTGTTAATGTGGTGTATCACATTGATTGATTTGCGTGTATTGAAAAATCCTTGCATCCCTTGGATAAGTCTCACTTGATCATGGTGTATGATCCTTTTAATATGCTGTTGGATTCTGTTTGCTAGTATTTTGTTCATGATTTTTTCATCTATGTTCATCAGTGATATTGGTCTATAATTTTCTTTTTTTGTGATATCTTTTTCTGGTTTTGGTATCAGGGTGATGGTGGCTTTGTAGAATGAATTTGGGAGCTTTTCTCCCTCTGCAATTTTTTTGGAAGAATTTGAGAAGGAACGGTATTAGCTCTTCTCTAACTGTTTGATAGAATTCGCCTGTGAAGCCGTCTGGTCCTGGACTTTTTTTTTGCTGGAAGATTTTAAGTTATGGTTTCAATTTCATTACTTGTGATAGGTCTGTTTATATTTTCTAATTCTTCCTGGTTCAGTCTTGGAAAATTGTACCTTTCCAAGAATGTGTCCATTTCTTCATGGCTTTCCATTTTATTGACAAATAGTTTTTTGTAGTAGTCTCTTATAATCCTTTGTATTTCTGCAGTGTCTGTTGTGATTTCTCCTTTTTCATTTCTAATTTTGTTGATTTGCATCCTCTCCCTTTTTTTCTTGATGAGTCTCGCTAATGGTTTACCAGTTTTGGTTATCTTATCAAAGAACCAACTTTTAGTTTTACTGATCTTTGCTATTGTTTTCTTCATTTCTATTTCATTTATTTCTGTTCTGATCTTTATGATTTGTTTCCTTCTGCTGACTTTGGGTTTTCCTTGTTCTTCTTTCTCTAGTTGTTTTAAGAGTAGGGTTAGATTGTTTATTTGAGATTTTTCTTGTTTCTTGAGGTGAGATTGAATTGCTAAAAACTTCTGTCTTAGAACTGCTTTTGCTGCATCCCACAAGTTTTGGGTCATTGTGTTTTCATTTTCATTTGTTTCTGTGTATTTTTTAATTTCTTCTTTGATTTCTTCAGTGATCTCTTGGTTATTTAGTAGCACACTGTTTAGCCTCCATGTATTTGTGTTTTTTACAGTTTTTTTCCTGTTTTTGATTTCCAATCTCATAGCGGTGTGTTCAGAAAAGATGCTTGATACGATTTCAATTTTCTTAAATTTCTGAGGCTTGATTTGTGACCCAAGATGTGATCTATCCTGGAGAATGTTCCATGTGCACTTGAGAAGAAAGTGTATTCTACCACTTTTGGGTGGAATTTTCTATAAATATCAATTAGATCTATCTGGTCTATTGTGTCATTAAAGCTTGTGTTTCCTGATTTATTTTCTGTTTGGATGCTCTGCCCATTGGTGTAAGTGGGGTGTTAAAGTTCCCTACTATTATCGTGTTACTGTCAATTTCTCATTTCATGGTTGTTAGCATTTGCCTTATGTATTGAAGTACTCCTATGCTGGGTGCATAAACATTTATAATTTTTATATCTTCTTCTTGGATTGATCCTTTGATCATTATGTAGTGTCCCTCCTTATCTCTTGTAACAGTCTTTATTTTAAAGTCTATTTTAGGGACTTCCCTGGTGGCACAGTGGTTAAGAATCCACCTGCCAGTGCAGGGACACAGATTTGATCCCTTGTCCCAGAAGATCCAACATGTCACAGAGCAACTAAGCCTGTGTGCCACAACTAGTGAGCCTGTTCTCCAGAGCCCATGTGCCACAACTACTGAAGCCTGTGAGCCTAGAGCCCATGCTCCTCAACAAGAGAAGCCATTGCAATGAGAAGCCCGTGCACCACCACAAAGAGTAGCCCCTGCTCCTGGAACTAGAGAAAGCCCACGCACAACAACGAAGACACAACACAGCCAAAAGTAAATAAAATAAAAAGTAAAATAAAGTCTATTTTATCTGATATGAGTATTGCAACTCCAGCTTTCTTTTGATTTCCATTTGCATGGAATATCTTTTTCCATCACTTCACTTTCAGTCTGTATGTGTCCCTAGGTCTGAAGTGGGTCTCTTATAGACAGCATATATATGAATCTTGTTTTTGTACTCATTCAGCCAGCCTGTGTCTTTTGGTTGGGGCATTTAATCCATATACATTCAAGGTTATTATCAATATGTATGTTCCTATTACCATTTTCTTAATTGTTTTGGATTTGGTTTTGTGGGTCTTTTTCTTCTCTTGTGTTTCCGGCTTAGAGAAGTTTCTTTAGCATTTGTTGTAAAGCTAGTTTGGTGGTGCTGAATTCTATTAGCTTTTGTTTGGCTGAAAAGCTTTTGACTTCTCCATGGAATCTGAATGAGATCCTTGATGGGTAGAGTAATCGTGGTTGTAGGTTTTTCTCTTTCATCACTTTAAGTATATCCTGCCACTCCTTTCTGGCCTGCAGAGTTTCCAATGAAAAATCAGCTGATAACCTTATGGGGATTCCTTTGTATGTTGTTTTTTGTTTTTCCCTTGCTGCTTTTCATATGTTTTCTTTGAATTTAATTTTTGTTAGTTTGATTAATATGTGTCTTGGTGTGTTTTTCCTAAGGTTATCCTGTATGGGACTTTCTGTGCTTCTTGGACTTGGGTGACTATTTCCTTTCCCATGTTAGGGAAGTTTTCCACTATAATCTCTTCAAATATTTTCTCAGACCCTTTCTTTTTCTCTTCTTCTTCTGGGATTCAAATATTGAATCCCTATGATTCAAATATTGGTGCATTTAGTGTTTTCCCAGAGGTCTCTGATATTGTCTTCAATTCTTTTCATTCTTTTTTCTTTATTCTGCTCCTTGGCAGTTATTTCCACCATTTTGTCTTCCAGGTCACTTATTCGTTCTTCTGCCTCCATTATTCTGTTACTGATTCCTTCTAGTGTATTTTTCATTTCAGTTATTGTGTTGTTCATCTTTGTTTGTTTGTTCTTTAGTTCTTCCAGATCTTTGTTAAACATTTCTTGTATTTTCTCAGTCTGTGCTTCCATTCTATTTCCGAGCTTCCAGATCATCTTTTCTATCATTACTCTGAATTATTTTTCAGGTAGATTGCCTATTGCCTCTTCACTTATTTGGTCTTGTAGGTTTTTACCTTGCTCTTTCATCTGTGACATATTTTTTTGCCATCTCATTTTTTTTTTTCTTTAATGAGTGGGATTGTGCTCCTTTCTTACTGGTTGTTTGGCCTGAGGCTTCCAAAACTGGAGTTTATAGGCTATTGGCTAGAGCTGTGTCTTGGTGCTGAGATGAGGACCTCTGTGAGACCTCACTCCGATGAATATTCCCTGGGGTCTGAGATTCTATGAGAGTCCAGTGGTTTGGTCTTGGAGCTCCCACAGCAGGAGCTTCCACCCGACCCCAGACTCTCATATGAAAATTCTGCAGCCTGAGTGGGGTGGCAAAAAAAAAAAAAAAAGAACAATAACAAAGTAAAAAATAAAATTAGACTAGGAAACTAACAGATATGTTAGAAAGAATGTAAAAATAAAAATATAGATGAATCAACAACCAGAAGGTACATCAGTACCACAATAGTAAAAAGAGTAGGAGGGAAAAGAAAAAAAAAAAATGGGGGTGGAAGGCCTTGGCTGTGGAGAGCAGGGCCTAAGCAAGGGCAAGGGTTGGGCAATGGGTAGGGCCAATGCTTAGGACCCACAGGGCTGGAAAAGGCCCTGGGGGCTGTAGGGAGTAGGGCTTAGGCTCAAAGAACAGATGTGCCCCCCACCCCTGGTCTCAGAGGGCAGGGGACCTCCCCTGGGAGCCCAGCAGGCTTCCTGTGCTTAAGTGGGTGGAGCAAACGCCCTCCGCTCCTCTACTGCTCCTCCTCTCTGGGGTCTGGGAGGACCCCTCCCACCTGCCACTCCTGATCTCCCCAGCCTCCCTCCTATGCCCCCAGGACACACGCTGCCTGGATGAGGCTTTGGAGTGGGGGGAACCAGCTTGGGAGCTCAGCAGGCTCCCGGCCCAAGTGGGCCAGGTGATCACCCTCTGCTCCTCTCCAGCTCTTCCCAGGAGAGTCCTTCCCACCTGCCTCTCCTGATCTCCCCAACCTTAGGGGGGCTGATCTTGTCTGGCCTCAACTTCTCCTCCTGCCTCGGTCCCCCTACATCCTATTGGTTCACTCTGGATTTCCTCCCATCTCCTTGGGGATCAGAGCCCCCCACCAGTGGCCGGCAGGCACCCTAGTTGTGGGGAGATGCTAACTCCACGTCTTCCCACACTGCCGTCTTGATTCCCCCTACCCCCGCAGTTTCTTTAAAATCTAACTGTGCATCTATTATACGATCCAGCAGTTGCACTCTTGAGCATTTATCCCAGGGAAACGAAAAGTTATGTTTACACAAAGTCTGGTACAGAAATATTCAAAATAACTTTACTCATAATATCCCAAAACTGGAAACAACCCAGGTGTCCTTATGGTAAATAGGTAAACAAACTATAAAATGCCTATGCTATAAAATATTACTTAGCAATAAAATGAATAAACTATTGATACACTCAACAACTTGGAATTTGCTGTAAAAAAATCCAATCCCACAAGTTTACATACTGAGTGATTCCATTCATATAACATTCTTAAAATGACGAAATTATAAAAATGGAGAATAGATTATTGGTTGCCAGGAGTCTGGGGAAGTAGGGTGAAAAATGGGTACGGCTACAAAAGGGCAATAGACGTGATCCTTGTAGGGATGGAATTGTCTGTATCTTGACTGTATCAATGTCACTATCCTGCTTGTGATTTCATACTGTAGCTCTCCAAGATGTTGCTACCACTGGGGGAAAGTAGGCAAAGCATACACTGGATCTCTCTGAATTATTTCTTACAACTGCATGTGAATCTACAATCTTCCCCTCCAAAGTTTTTTAATTTAAAAAAAAGTTAATGAGAAAAAAAATGTAATAAGAGACTGCTACCAAAAATTTACACCAATGAATTTGAAAACAAATTACTAAATTCATAGACATGAACTTGTGTTTATAGATTTATTCACACATATTTGTGTTTATTCACATATGTATGAATTTATTCATATATATTATTTATAGCTTCCTGAAATTGTACATAAATCTATTTGGCTTACATTGTTTTTGTAAGAAGGTTTAAAAACAATAGTTTAATTTTCCATAATAGTAATAGGACTTTTTAAGCTTACTGGGTTTTTTTTTGCTAATTTTGTAAACTTTCTATAATTTAAGGAAACTTGAGTAAATGAATAAATGTATATATATGCACATATATGTGTGTATAACATAAATAATATATAATGTATATGAATATATGCCTAATAATATATGTGAGTTAAAATAATCTATTTGTAGCCCCTGGCAAGCTATAGCACTGCAGTTACTAAGACTTTCATCTGTGGTAAATTTCTGTGGGATACAGTGGAAGGAGACACACTTATCTCTGTAATACATTTGAGACTTACAGAGGAAATAGTAACTATGAAGCATGTGGGATGAGTTGGTAGTTGCTAGGCTGTCTTGATTAATGAAGACAGAGAATGATATGCTCAAGTCATGGTAAAAAATGTCATAGACGCTAGATTCCACTATCCAGCACCCCAAGGCTCAGCAGTTTTCTGATCTGAATCACTGCTGAAGGTTTTAGAAAAATGAAGAATCCTTTCCTCTTCTACTCTGCATCTAGTGCATTATTTTCCACTAGCCAGCATTTGAAATATGTTTATTGGTCATTAAATTTTATTCTCCAAAGGTTTTTATTGTTCTGATAGCTTCCACTTGCCCCATAGGGTCTATTCTCCACCCATCCCCACTCTCCTTTCTGCCGAAGGTGCTCACCTACATGGACCACATCAATAGGCCTCCTCTGGTACTCTGGTTTCCAGTTGGGGTTGGCTATTAAGGATGCCTCAATAGGAAACTGGAGGGAAGGAGAAAAGTAAGGATATTTATTACCCTGGCTGCTTCTTTGCAAAGTCACCTTTCTGACTGTGTTCCTGAATAAAGGTAACTGCTTCTTTCTAGGGAGACTGCTTGACACGACTCTCTCTCTTTTTGGGTTCCAAAACCTCTCCCTGTCTTCATTTCTTCATGGGTTAAGGGGAACAGCTCTGCTGCCAGTAACTCCAGGACAGTGTTTATGGTTTCCCTAATACTCATAGCTTCATATATGTTTCCTTTAATAATCTTCCTCAAATTAACCTAATTTGCATGTGTAATCTGTTTCCTGCTAGGATCTGACTGACGCATGTATATTCTGTGCTTTGCTCTGAAGCATCTCCTAGTGGCTGGATGTGATTAACTTGGAATGACCTTAGCCAATTCCAGAGGGGATGGAAACTTTGAAGAAAAGTCTCATTCTGGGTACTAGTAAGCCCAAAAGCCTCAGCCTCACCAAAATGAGAAAACAAAAAAATTTGCATCGGGCCCTTTTCCTCCTCCCCTCCCCTCAGGTCAGATACTCTATATAACCCTCCCTTAACTGATTGGATTGTTAGTTTTAATTTAATTGGATTGTTAAATTTAGGGATTGTATTCTAAACTCTGCCCTGCAGAACCCAAAATTTTGATGGAGGGTCTTTGGGAAAGAAAGTATAGCAAAAATGAAGACAGCCTCAGTAAGTAGAGCTTTCTGATACCCATTTCATCCAGAACATTTAATTTTTTAACTTTATATGCTGCGGTCCCATATGAAATTTTATTTGAAAAGTAATTTCATTCCAACAAATAAAAAGTTTTTGACTACTGGTTTAATTCACTTTAATAGATAACCACTGACAAATCAAAACTCTTTAAGATTCAAAAAACAACCTCTAATGGTAGGACTTCAGGTAACAGCAGAATTAGAACTGGTAACAGTGTACAGATTTAGAATCAGGTTATTCCAGTCTGATGTACTTCAAATTATGCCCCATAAAGGGCTGCTTATTATGAATAGCCGCTCAAAACTCTGACGATCTGTTTCTTTGTCAATATGGATGCCTCCTTTGTTATTTACAAATCCCAATCACCAGCTGAGTCAATCTTTATCTAATTATTTTTATCTTCCTCTAGGAACCCTTCCCAGGCTAAGTAGTAATCAGCCTTCAACAGTTACCATCTGGTATTATTTAGTGGCTTCCAATTTGTGAGTCATGGAATCATAGAAACTTGGAGTTGAAAGGGGTTGTCAAAGGTCACTTGGTCCAATATTCCTTCCCTGCTGGAAGCCCTGCTCTAATTTCCCTGACAAGTCATCCCTGACAAAGCATTTTACCTGAATGCTTTCAGGTAAAAGGTAAGGCACCATTTTATCAGGCACTCCACCTGTTAAGAGAGTTTTTCCATATATTAAGTCAAAATGTGTGTCCCTATGCATGGCACCAGCTAGTGCCAAGCATTCCCTGTAGAACAAAGAACAGTTCCCCTCCCTATTTACAGGAAAGTTTTTCAAATATTAGCCAACAGTAATCATGCCTTTACTTAGTTTCTCCACAAAAATCATCCATCACCACCAGATCTAAAACTATTCCTCTGAGACATTTGATGGTTTCCAGACTCCTCACCATGTTTGTAGCCCTTTTCTGGCTGTGCTTCAGTTTTCACTTCATTCTTAAAATTTATGCTTGGTATAGAACACAATTCAGGAGACATGTTCTGACCAGTTGAGCCCCACTGACTACTTTGCTAAAGACATTAGACTGATTAACGTCACCAAGACTATACCTGCCTTCTTTTTTGGCAGTTACTACACACCATCATCCCGACTGATATCGAATCAACTACAACACTCCCATCTTTTTCACATGAACCCTTACAAAGCCAGGTATCTCCTGTCCTATGTTTGTATCTAAATTCTAATATCACAAGGTGGGTACACTCTTCCTAGCCTAATAGGCAAGAAAAACTCTACTCAGAGAGGTTAAGTATTTTGTAAGGGTCACACAAGTAACTGGTTTAGCAGAGATTTGATTCTATATCAAAACCTGTATGTTTTCTGCCAGATCATACTGCCTCTTCATTCATTTACTCCCTCATCAAATATAATTGAACACTTTCCATGTGTCAGATGTTATTCTAGGCCCTCAGGATAAAGTGATGATGAAGACATGTCCCTCATGGAAATTATATTCTAGTGAGGAATGTGATTTGCAAGCTTAAAAACATGTAAATGAATGTAGGAGGGGTTTGCAAAGACACAGAAGAGAAAAAGAATAATCAATGCCTTTATTTCTTTTTCTTGCCTAATTGGTCTGGCTAGGACTTCCAGTACTATGTTGAGTATGCGTAGTGAGAGTGGGCACCCTTGTCTTGTTCCTGATCTTAGAGGAACAACCTTTCACCACTGAGTATGATGTAAGTGTGGGTTTGTCATTATGGCCTTTATTATATTAAGGTACATTCTTGCTATACCTAATTAGTTAAGAATATTTATCATGAAACGATGTTGAACTTTGTCAGATGTTTTTTCTTCATCTATTGAGATGATTTTTATTTCATTCTAATATTGTGATGCATTCTATTATTGATTTCTGTATGTTGAAACTTTCTTGCGTCCCAAGAGGAGCTCCCTCTTAATCATGATATATAATCATGTAAAGTTAGCTTGTTTATTTGAGATCTTTTTTATTAATGTAGACATTTATTGCTATAAACTTCCCACTTAGAACTGATTTTGCTGCATTTCATGAGTTTTGGTATGTTGTTTCCATTTTCATTTGTTTCCAGATATTTTTTGATCTCCCTTTTGATTTATTCTTTGACTTCTTGGTTGTTCGGGGGTGTTTTGTTTAATTTCTGCATATTTGTGAATTTTCCAGTTTCCTCCTGTTATTGATTTCTAGTTTCATACCATCATGGTTAGAAAAAGATACTTGATATGATTTAAGTGATCTTAAATTTTTTAAGAGTTGTTTTGTGATCTAACATATGATCTATCCTCAAGAATGTTCCATGTACACTTTATATATTTTTTTAATTTATTATTTATTTATTTACTTTTGCTGTGCCAGTTCTTAGTTGTGGCATGTGGAATCTTTAGTTGCGGCATGCAGACTCCTTAGTTGTGGCATGCAGACTTCTTAGTTGTGGCATGCGGACTTCTTAGTTGCAGCATGCATGCAGGATCTAGTTCCCCCACAAGGGCTCGAACCCAGGCCCCCTGCATTGGGAACGTGGAGTCTTACCCACTGGACCGCCAGGGAAGTCCCTCCATGTGCACTTTAGAAGAACGTGTATTCTGCTGCTATTGGGCAGAATGTTCTGTAAATGTCTGTTAGGTCCGTGTAGTTTAAAGTATAGTCCAAGTCCAATGTTTCCTTATTGATTTTCTGTCTGGATGATCTATTATTGAAAGTGATGTATTGAAATCCCCTACTATCACTGTACTGTTGCCTATTTCTCCCTTCAGATCTGTAAGAAATTGGCTCAGTATACTTAGGTCCTCTTATATATAAAAAAGTGCATATATTAAAAAAATGAATTGCAAAATGATAAAAAGACTGGAACCAAATCTAAAGTACAATCTAAGTGGAAGCCATAAAAGTAAATATATACATACATTTGCCTGCATAAAAGAAGATTTTTTATTCATTCACTCCACTAGGATTATTGAGTTCCTACTCTGCATTAGTTTTAGATGCTAAGGATATTACACTGAACAAAATGCAAAATTTCCTGCCCTCCTGGAGCTTAAATTTTAATAGAGGGAGTCATAGAATAAAGAAATAAGTTAATCATGTAGTATATCCCTAGCTTAAACTCATGGAGAAAAATAAAGCAGAAAAAGGGCATAGGGAATGCCAGGCCAGGAAGTGTATGGGGAGGAGGGCAATTAAAACAGGGTGCTCAGGAAAGGCCTCACTATAATGGTGATTAAGGTGTTATGAATCTGTGCCTTGAAGGAGGCAAGAGAGCAGGTCACATGCAATATAACCAGAAAAGGAGACAGCAAGTGCAAACCCTGATGCGGGAGCAGGCTTGGCATATTTGAAGAATAGAAAGGAGTCCAGTGTAGCTGGAGCAGCATAAGCAAGTGGGAAAGAACAGGGCATGAGTCAGAGGGTAGCCAGGGGCTTATGGGCTATTGTGATTATACAGGCCAGAGATGATGGTGGCTTCCAAAAGAATGATCACAACAGAGATGGCAAAGAGTACCCAGATTTGGGTACACTTTGAAAGTATAGTCGACAGAATTTGCTGGCAGATTCGATATGGATTGGGAGAGAATAAGAACAATGAATGATAATTCCAACAGTTTCAACCTAACTGGGAGGATGAATCTGCCAGTAACTGAAATGGGAAAGACTGCAGATGGAGGTGGTATGGAAGGAAAATAGGGAATTCCATTTTGGCTACTGTAAGTCTGAGATGCATATTAGACATCCAAATGAAGATGCTGAGTAAACAGAAGGGTAAATGAGCCCAGAGTTCAGGGGAGACGTCTAGGCTGGAGTTATAAATTTGGGAGATATTAATATATTGATTCTAAATAAGGAAAAATATACCTTAAACAAAGACAATGAACAAACAAGGGATTAGAGACAAATACTTGCAACAGAGATAACAGATAAAAGTGCATAAATATATATAAAACTATTTTACACAATGACAAGAAAAAGACCAAAACAGCAGTAGAAAAAAGGACCAAAGAAACAATAAATGCAATTTACAGAAGAGAAAAACTGAATGGCCAATAAATGTATGAACAGATGCTCAAACTCAGTAGCAAAGAAGAAAACGTGAATTTTAATATAATAAAGAGATAAGTCACACCCATCAGATTGGCAAAAATTTTAAAGACCATCAATAGTAGGTGCTGGCAAGGATGTAGGACAAAGACAATACTCATTCACTGACAATGGACATGAAAATTGGAACAAACACTCGTGCAATCATTTCTCAATATATTACAAAGTTAAAGGCGTGCGTGTTCTAACCCAGCAATTCCACTTCCTATAGTCCCTTGAACTGTGGATCTTCAAACCAGAGACCTTGTATCTTTTAAAGGTGTGTGAAAGCCTTCCAATGCATACCAGGGCATGGAGAAAGAAATCAGTTTTAAACTTTCAGTTTTTATGTCTATTCTTCCTAAAAGTGATCTACCTAAAAGAATGCCTACTCCATTCACTCTCAGGTTCATCCTCCCCTTTTTTTGTGTGTGGTACGCGGGCCTCTCACTGTTGTGGCCTCTCCCGTTGCGGAGCACAGGCTCCGGACGCGCAGGCTCAGCGGCCGTGGCTCACGGGCCCAGTCGCTCTGCGGCATGTGGGATCTTCCCGGACCTGGGCATGAACCCACGTCCCCTGCATCGGCAGGCGGACTCTCAACCACTGCGCCACCAGGGAAGCCCCATCCTCCCCTTTTACAAACACTCTGCCCAATTTACAATGTTCAGAACATTGAATTACCAAAGCAAACCACTCCAGAGCTCTTTTCCCTTTGCTACAATAACTAGCAACACCCCAATGGAAACAGCTATGTCAGCCTGGGTACCGGAGTGGGTATAATGTTCAGCAGAGCCCCAGCTAATCTAAGATGGCATGTAGGATGAGAGATAATTAAACCTTGTTTTAAGCCACTGAAATGTAGGGGTTGTTTGTCACTATAGCATAAATTGCCTATCCTGAGTGATTCAGAGACATGACCCTGCTCACTCTAAACTTTATTATGGTAACTTGCTCCTGGTGTAGAAACCTCCAGGGCACCAAACAAAACAGCAGTTTGAAATACTGGTTTCTTCTTTAATGATTGACCAATGCACCATAAACCGAAGTCTTTTTTCTGTCTCGTACATGTTTCTTTTAAGATAGAGAAGCCAAGCGTTAGGAACAGGATACTTTGGCACATGTTGGGATGTTGTGAATTTAAATTGTGGTGTAAGAAGATGGGAGAGATAACATTCATTTAATGACTTCATCTCTTCAGTCTCTCTCCTATTGCCAAAGAATTCTTCTTGAGGAAAAGTCCCTTAAGAGTGGTGCAAGGAAAACATTAGTAGGAAATAATGCCAAAAAGGCTCTTTTCACATATTTAAATGTCATTAACTTATATAGGCTAGTCTCAAAATCCTAGGAAGTACCCTCAGCTGAAAAGAAATGCGTCTTTGAACAGCTGAAGCAAGACAAGCTAATGTTGCTGCTTCATTTAAAAGAAAGTGGAAAGATATTCAGGACCCCCTAATGTTTCAAAATATACTACATGAAATTTAGGGATGACAATTTTATGGCAATCCTTCAGATTGAGTGTAGGTTGTTTGTTATAAACTTACTGTGCTTGTCACTACATGTGTGAGTGTTCAAGATACTTTTCCAGGCCTTGGTTTCCTCGGCTATAAAATGAGGATAAATAATTAGGGTAGCTGCCTGACAGGGTTGTTATGAGAGACAGAGCAGTGAACATTTGTAGAGCACTTGGACCAGAGTAAAAGCTATTTTCTATTAAACAATAAATAAATTAGTGAATAAATATTCCACGAGGTAGTTAAAGCATATTTAGCAAATTATATTATGAATTATTTATACCACTTACATAATTATATAATATAAATTATGTAACATTATATAAGATGATCTGATATCACCTTATAAAATATTTGTTTCTAATTCCCGTTAAAATGTGGTCCAATGTATTTACGGCAAATATACCCTTATTTTTTATTAAATCAAGAGAAAAAAGTTTAGATATGTCTATTGAGATTATTAAAGTTATTTCTAATTTTTTTACATAATTCTTAATTATTTCCAGAAGGTAAAACCAGAGTTCAATACACACATGCACACGCACACACACACACATACACACGTACACACACACACTCACTTTCTTACCAAAAGAAATCCCACATCATTGTTTATCTTTGCTTCACACATGTAATTTTGGCTGCATATTATGTTGTGTTAGTTCAGATTAAGGAATGAAAGGCTTCATTATTGTCCTACTTTATATTATGACACGAAAAGAATAATTTATGTTAGAACCACATCACATTAACCCTGTCTTCTTCTATTAGTCTGTTTTACAAGATGCATTTTTATTTTTTCACTGGCTTTTATAATATACCTTGGAATGTGTATTAACATATATTTGATTCTAAAATTTAAAGTCACACTTTCTGACAGAAAGTTTAATTTGGCTGATAGATTTGCAAATTAAATTTCAGGTTGTCATTTTCAATGAATTGAATTAGATAAATCTATAGTTCTAAGATTTTGATGAAAATCTTTAAAACATGAGATTATAGCATTTTATAAAAAATTACAATTAGCAAAGCTATACTGAAATTAACAATATATTTATTTTCCCAAAACTTTCTGGTTATATTGAGTTAAACAAGATGCTTCTAAGTAAAAGATCAACAAACACAATTAATAGTTTTTCCATTGGACTGCTAACCTTTTTGGTATACTTCCCAGAAACAGAGAAAGTGAATGATTATAATAACCATATAACAAAATATTTTGCAAGTCAAGTTGTTTCCAAATCTTTCCATTCAATAAAATTGAATGCAGACATAATTGAGTTGCCAGATCATTAACTTTTATGATAGATTACATTATTTTTATAGTATAACTTATCATAAGTTCAAATAATTGACATAGTTTTAGAGAAACACTCCATTCACTTTTCCATGTGAACAAGATTTTCAGCAGCTTCAGCTATAACAATAAAAAGCAGTAACAGAACTGATGCTAAATTCATATCTTTCTATCAATAAATGTTATTTTTTGTGGTTATATAAACTGAAAAAACACTCAAGTATATCTTATCAAATATGTTTCTAATAAAATTTTAACATTTATTCTTGATAAGTATTCACCAAAATAATTATGTGCCTTGACCAATTTTGTGCTACTAATGACAGTGCTAATAACTCAATCCAGAATAAAATGTTTTAACTTTCCAAGCATTTTGTTCTCAGAGAAAAATCATTCATATTTTATCATATTTCTTGTTATAGAGAAATATGATAGGGCGATTGAGAAAATATTTTTCAAACATCAAACAATGCATTAGGAAAAATCTCTGTGAAGTAGAATGGAAATGTGAGTTTAAGTTGAAGAATAAACAATGTACAATTTCAGACTACTATTGATATACGATAGTGCTTTTTATGTTTCTTTCTATTGATGGCGGTGTCTATCAACCTGCTTTGACATTTGAACAGCTGTATTTTATTGTATTTTCCTTTTTTAGTACTTTGCTCTTTACACTTACAACCCAAAATATCTTATTTGAGCCTTAAAATAGCATCCACATTTTTCTGAAGAAAACACTGGGGCTCTGAGAGAGAGTTGCCTCCATGACAAGGAAGAGGCAAAAACGAATGCCCACTCAAGTCCACTGGACCCTAAATGCCACTAAGCCACAGCTCTTCTGCCTCCCATGCCAAAATGTTTGTTTGATGAAATTTGTTGTAAGCAGACTCTTTGGTATGGAAAGCAAAATAAAAAATTCTTCTTCTGTCTGACATCTGCCAATTCACTAACTTTCTCTGTCTCTTTTAAAATGATGTTCAAAAATGCTCATAAGGAGACTATTAGAACTTAAAAACTGTCTATTGCCAAAAAAATTAAAATTTAAAAAAAACACAAAAAAACTGTCTATTGCCATTGTAATAGTCATACTTATGGGGCTCTGTTACGCACATAAATCAGGCACGTTTTTATAGCCGGAAATAATTTACTGGCTAGTGTTTGCTAGTAAATATGAGCGAATGACAATACTAAATGTGTCTTGTCAGGAAGTAAACCATTCAGCTGCAAGAAGGGCACTGTATCTACAAATAAAGGCACCCACCTTTGCATCAAGATGAATCTCCATGATAATTTCCTTTCTTTTGGCTTCTATTCCATTGTGAATGGGAGCATTCTGGGGAGAAGGGGAGAAGCCCTTTGATTTTGCTATAGTTCTCCAAGATTCCAAGCTCATCGCTATTTGGAATGAAGTTCGCACAATGAGCTTTCTACCTGTCCAGAGATACTTTTTCTTTATTTATTTTTAGATTCTGCAAGCTCTGGAGTCTGAGAGCTCTGTATTTACTGTTTTAGTCTTTAGTCCTGAGGCAATTTTGTTTTCGTTCTTCAGTAGTTTCAACCTACAGAAATCGACTTGAATGTTAGACTTAATTCAAAAAGAAACATCAACATGTGGCAGCAGCTTCTTTCTGGAATTTCCCTCTTTCCTTAGACTGAACAACTAGCTGTACTCTAAAATATCAATATTTATAATAAACCAAAAATCACATCATTTGCCACTATTCAAATTTGAAATGAAAAATCTTAAATATTATCTTTAAAATGTGCAAGGAACGACATAGTTCGTCAAGATTATTTTAGGGGATACAAAAATCAGAAAAGTTGCTTTAAAGAAATTCTTACGCATGTGCACACAGAGAAATGTAAAAGAACATCATTCTAACATTGCTTGAAATAAGGAAAACTTAACATTCATCAACAGGAAAATGATGAACCAGATGTATAAGACGACATGAATGAATGTCAAAAGCATAATGCTGATAACAAAGAAATATCGTTTATATAAATGTTTTAACCAGCAAGACATTTAAAACTATTGAAATATATTGTTTAGCCAGAAAATATAGAATAAATTTTTAAAACGTTCATGGAATTAATAAACATCAAATTCATGATAGAGGTTAATTGTTGAGAGGGAGAGAGAGAAAAATGAGACTGAGGGGTACACAGGGACTTCAACCGAATCTGTAATTTTCTTTCTTATTTAATAAATCTAAAGCAGTTCCAGCTGAATGTTAGAGCTGTTAAAACTTCTTAAAGCTGGGAGGTGGGCATATAGGTCATCATATATTTATCTGTATATTTGAATGATCTCATAATAAAAATAGGTAAAAGTAAAAGACAATATGTAAAAGAAAAACAGGAATACAATGTATCCTAAAATGGCAGAGAAAAGAATTTTTAAAAATATCAATTCAATAGATCATAGGGAAAAAGAAAAATAAAATTCAAAAAATAAAACAGTAAATAAAGAACACAAAATAAGGTGGTGGACGTAAGTTTAAATAATCACAATATATGGAAAGAGAATAAACTCACTATTAAAATACAAAGATCCTCAGTTTTTTTTTTTTTTAAGCCAGCCATGTATGGTTTACAAGAGACACACCTCAAACAAAAGAACACAGAAAGGTTAAATATTTTAAAAGAGACAAAAAACACAAGCAAATTTTTTCCTAAAGAAAGTGATTGTAGCAATATTCATGTTAGATAAAATGGAATTTAAGGCAAAAGGCAACAATGGGGATAAAGAGAGAAATACACAATTGAAAAGAATATTTCACTAAGAAGATTCAACAGCCGTGAATTTGTGTGCATTTAAGGTATATACAGAAAGCAAAAACCTAACAAAAGTATAACATGATGTTGACAAACCATAGTCATGGAGAAAGATTTTATCTCATCTGTATGAGAATATGATAAATCGAGTGACTTCCCTACTCCCAAAACCTTAGGATACAGAAAACTTAAACAACCGAGTCAGTATTTATATTTCACAAGTATATATAGAATTCTACAAAAAACAAAAACAAAACAACAAAGAAACGAAGACTATATGTTCTTTCAAGTGCATGTAGAACAATGCCAAAAAGTTAGCACAGGTTAGCTTTCAAAAGAAGTCTCAATAAATTCCAAATCATCACACAGATCACATTGTATTACTACAATAAGATTAAATTAGAAAACAATAAAATGATAATTTTAAGTAGTAACATATGTTTGAAAGCTTTTTAAAATATATACTCTTAAAATAAGGAGAAAGGACTCTCAGGTCCGTCCACTCCAATTTGTAAAATATTAAAGCTAGCTCTGGGTTTTAAGCTTCACCTCAAATAGTGGCAGTAACACAAAGAATCCACTAGATGTCAGTGTTACCTTATATTATTTATTCTCATTTGCCCACATGTTAAAGTCAAATTGCGCCAAAGACCACCCAGTCCAACGAGTTAGATTTCAGACCCAGTTCTAGCCCTTTTAGGTTTGATTCAAATATCTAATAATGAGGAAATAATAATACCTATAGTGAATAATTTTAACGTGCTATATGCAAATGTAAATTTTTATCACAGAATAGGTTACTAAATCACTTTCTGTATATTTTCCATGAATTATTATTTAGCTTGCTAAAGAAGTTTTGCATAATTTTATAAGCCTTTTAAGAGACAAAGACAAAAAGCATTTCCTATTGCTTGGGAGGAAAATCCCTCTAAATTGTCTTCAATTCGTATTTGTACGTTCATCTTAGAAATACAGCCCTGTGACAAAATTAATACTAATATTGAAAGGGATCTTGAGAAACCATCTATTCTAACTGCCTGCATCGTAGAAACTGACAAATGGGGAACTCTTCTATTTTTAAAGACTGCAGGAAAGGAAATCATCAGTCAGGAAGTTCTTCTTCCCGTCTAATCTAAGTCCCTCCTGGTGAAACTTAATCCCATTTCCTCTGGCGTGAGCCTTCCCAGTGAGGATGAAGGAATAAACTGCCCGCCATCCTCATGTGGAGAACAAACCTTCACATCCTGGAGTATGTGTGCATAAGGCTCTCCTGAACTACACAGTAGATCTCAACAAGCAAGGCAGCAGCAGCATGGTAACGTCAGGTAAAGTCATCAGAGACCCAAAGTTATTGTGTTAAAAGAGACTCTCTAACAAAAGCCTTTTGTAATGTAAAGAGACCTGACCTTGAAGTAAAGAGATATGTGTTCTTATCTCCACTGTGCTCCACTAGCATTCTGGGTTACCTTAGGAGGCTGGGTTAACGAAAACCATGATTGAGCACTTACTATGAGCAAGGTTTTTAATCAATTCTTAAGGTTTAATCTAGTCTTAAAATTCTTACAACAGGCCTGCAAGGTAGGATGGATTAATATCATCATTACTATTATGATTATAACCGTTTCCAAAGAAAGAAACTGAGGCTCAGGAATGTTAAGTACTGTGTCCAAGAGCACACATCTGGTAGGAGACAGAGCTGGGCTTTCAGTTCTGTCCTATTCTGAGATTGTGGCTGTACAGCATAACTCTGTTCTTCAAGTTCTTCAAGCTTTACAGTGATGGGCTCTAGAAACAGAAACATAGAAATAAGAGCGTGGAAAGGGGTTCCTCATCCAAGTCACTGCTCCTCTCTTAACCTTAGCATGGGTAATTGAAAGTTAACATTGTGTGAGTTAGTATAGGATGATCAGCTATTCTGTTTCTACACTATGGACAGAGATTCTCAATCAAGTGAAGTTGAGGAATCTTCTGCTCTGTCTTTAAAAGTAAGAAATATTCACAATCATTTGGGGGTGTCAAATCTGCCCCTAGCTGAAGTCAAGGAATGCACTAGAAGGGGTCATTCTTCCAAGTAAGTCCTGACCAATTGTGAATGTTGATGATTAAGTGGTTCTCTGTCTCTGCAGTGCAGACCCCTCTTTTCTCCCACCTTCCTTCTCTCCTTCCCATCCTTCTTCCTTTCCTTCTTTCCTTTTCTCCTTCCCTTCCTTCTTTTCCTTTTTCTTCTTTCCTTTTTGCCTTTCTTTTCTCTCCTCTTTCTTTCTTTTTAAAACAATCATAAGTGGGGTAGAGGCAGAGTGGGGAGGTAGAAATGGGTGAGGGGGGTCAAAATGTACAAACTTTCAGTTATACAATAAGTAAGTTGCTGGGGATGTGATGTACAGCATGGTGACTGTAGTTAATAATACTCTATTGTATACTTGAAAGTTGTTAAGAGAGTAATAGTAAAATTCTCATCACAAGGAAAAAAATTTCCAACTACGTGAGGTGATGGATGTTAACTAAACTTACTGTGGTGATCATTTTGCAATACAGACATATCAAATCATTATGGTGTACACTTAAACTAATACAATGGTATATGTCAATTTCATCTCAATAAAACTGGAAAACATTTTTAATTACAGCACAACAGTACATTCATTGAGAAGAAAAATTAAACAGTATAGGTATATAGAAGGTTTTCAAAAGATGAAAGTTCTCACTTGCCATCTCGCCACCCCCTCTCTCCAGGTGGTAACCACTGATAATAGTTTGATGTGTATCCATCAGGGCATTCTCTATTTACAAAGAAAAAGGAAGGAGAGAAACAGAGAAGGAAGAGAGAAGGGAGGGAGTTATTTTTACAGAACTGGGATGATATTGTTCATTTTGTTCTGTAGCCTGCTTCTTTCACACACAACTATCTCATAGACACCTAATTTTATACTTTGTTTCAACAGGTGCGCAATATTTGTTAACATAGATGTGCCTTAATTGGTTAACCATTTCCCTATCCATAAACGTGTAAAGTGTCTCCAATTTGTTCCTATTCCAAACCACACTACACTGAAATCGTGGCCCATGTATCTTTATGCACTTAATGTAAATATTTCTAGGGGCAGGTTTCTACAAGAGGGATTGCTGAGTCAAAGGTTCGGCTATTCAAGTTTTCATAGGCCCTGTCAAGTTGTCCTTCAAAACCTCTGGGAAGTTACATGTGTACCAATTATTAGTTTAGCTTTTTTTTCTTTTTCTTTATAACTCTTTACCTGAATTAGGAACCATTCTTACTTTCACAGACCAAGCAAATGGGAATGATGAACAGAGAATATGCAATATGCAAAGGCTTCAGGATCACTATTTAAGGATACTTCCCACATTTTTCTAACAATATTTGTGAAATTGTTGCTTTATTTTAGGAGGGGGAGTGGTAAGTATGAGGTTGGTTTGTTTCTTGGCTTTTTTTTTTTTCCCTAAAGGGTGTTTTTTTAGAGCAGTTTTAGGTTCAAAGCAAAATTGAGGGAAAGGTACAGAGATTTCTCATATACCTCCTCCCCACCCTGCTCCCCCATTATCAACCTCCAGCACCAGAGCAGTACCGTTTGTTACAATGGATGAACCTACACTGCCGCATTGTAATCACCCAGTCCGTAGTTTACATTAGGGTTCTCTGCTGGTGTTATCCATTCTATGAGTTTGGATACATGTAAAATGACATGTGTCCATCATTATAGTATCAAACAGATACTTTCACTGCCCTGAAAATCCTCTGTGCTCCACTGATTCATCCCCCTTCTCCAAACCCTGGCAACCACTGTTTTACTGTCTCCAAGGCTTTCCCTTTTCCTGAATATCATATAGTTGGAATTATACAGTATGTAGCCATTTCAGACTGACTTCTTTCACTTAGTAATATGCATTTAAGGTTCCTCTGTGTCTTTTCTTGGGTTGATAGCCCTCCCCTCCTTTTTTTTTTTTTTAAGTGCTGAATGATATTTCATTGAATGGCTATATCATAGTTTATCCATTCACCTACTGAAAAACACCTTGGTTGCTTCCAAGTTTTGGCAGTTATTAACAAAGCTGCTATAAACATCTGTGTACAGGTTTTTGTGTGGACATAAGTTTTCAACTCTTTTGGGTAAACACCAAGGAGACTGATTGTTGGATTGTATGGTAAGATGAGGCTTAATTTTGTAAGAAACCACCAGACCGTCTTCCAAAATGGCTGTCACTTTGCATTCCCACCAGCAATAAATTAGAGTTCCTGTTGTTCCGTCCTCATCAGCATTTGGTGTTGTCAGTGTTTCAGATTTTGGCCATTCTGATAGGTGTGTACTGGTATCTCACGGTTATTTTAAATTGAAATACCATGATGATACATGATGTGGAGCATCTTTTCATGTGCTTATTTGCCATCTATATATCTTCTTTGGTGAGGTGTGTGTTAAGGTCTTTGGCCTATTTTATAATCAGGTTGTTTTCTTATCAGAGTTTTAAGATTTCTTTATATATTTAGGATATCAGTCCCTTATCCGGTGTGTCTTTTCCAAGTATTTTCTCCCACTCTGTGGCTGGTTTTCTTATTCTCTTGACATTATTTTTCACATCACACAAGTTTTTAACTTTAACGAAGTCCAGCTTATCACTTATTTTTGTGTGTGGATCATGCTTTTAAGGTCGTATGTAAAAAGTCATTGCCTTACCCAAGGTCATCTAAGTTTTCTCCTATGTTATTTTCTAGGAGTTTTATAGTTTTGCATTTTACAGTTAGGTCTATAATCCATTTTTAGTTAATTTTTGTGATGGGTATGAGGTCTCTGTCTAGATTCATTTTTTTGCTTATTGATGTCCAGTTGTTCTAGTACCATTAGTTGAAGGGGCTGTCTTTTCTCTATTGTATTGCCTTTACTCCTTTGTCAAAGATCAGTGAACTCTGTATATGTCTGGTCTACTTCTGTGCTGTCTATTCTGTTACACTGATCTATTTTGTCGCCAGTACTACACTGTCTTGATAACTGTGCTTTATGGTAAATCTTGAAGTCAGGAGGCATCCCTCCTCCAATTTTCCTTCTTCAGTATTGTGTTGGCTCTTCTGGGTCTTTTGCCTCTCCATATAAACTTTAGAATCAGTCTGTCAATATCCACAAAATAACTTTCTGGAACTTTGATTAGGGTTGTGTTGATAAGCTGGGTAGAACCGACATCTTGACAATGTTGTTGGCTTCTTTTTTTTTAATTTTGAGGTAAAATTCATATAGAATGAAGCTCACATATCTAAAGTGTACAATTCAATAAGTTCTGGTAAATGTAACTGACACTATTTATGTCACCTCAGAAAGTTCCTCTATATCCACTTCCAGTAAATCCCAAATCCCATGAATATTCTCATACACATTTTTTTCTGGACATAATTTTTGTTCCTTTGAGTAAGTATCTAGGAGTAGACTTACTGAGTGATGGTATAGTTGTATATTTAACTTTATAAGAAGTTACCATACAGCTGGTACTATTTTATATTCCCACTAACACTGTATGACATTTTTACGTTGCCAGTCTCACCAGTTGGTGAGTCTCGCCATTTGGTATGAAGCAATACATTATCATGATTTTAATTTGCAATTTTCTGACAATTAGTGATGTTTGAGATTTTACTCTTGTACGTATCTTTTCTTTTTTGAAGTATATGGTCAAATGTTTTATCCATTTTAAAATTCTTGTTTGGTTTTTAATTGTTGATTTTCAGGAGTTCTTTATGAATTCTCTATGTAAGTTTTTTCTCAGATATGTGTGTTATATTTTCTCACAGTCTGTGGCTTATCATTTTACCCTATTAATGGGTCCTTTAGATAATCAGAAGTTTTTAAATTTTGATAAAGTCCAATTTATAAATTCTCCTCTTATGTTTAGTGTTTTTGTCTCCTCATAAGAAATTTTTGCTGACCCATGGCCTCAAAGATAGGCTCCTATGCTTTCTTCTAGAAACTTTCTAGTTTTAGCTTTTAGGTTCAAACATAAAATTCATCTCAGTTTCTGTGTCTGGTGTGAGGTAGGAGCTGTGAGCTCATTCGTTGAATCTATATTTGCTGAATATTACTTGTTGGCCCCAAAGCATAATACTCCCTTATCTTCTTTTATTATCATTTTAATGTCTATAGGACCTGTAGTATCATTCTCTATTTTGTTCCTGATATTTATCATTTGTGCTTCTCTTTTTTTCGCAATCATGCTTGCTAGGAGTTTATAAATTTTATTAATCTTTTTAAAGAAGCAACTTCTGGCTTTTGGTAATTTTCCCCATTGTTTTCTATTTTATTGATTTCTGCTCTTATCATATTTATTTCCTTCCTTCCTTTAATTTTTTCTTCTTTTTATAGCAATTTAAAGTAAAAACTTACATCGTTGATTTTATATCTTTATTAAAATATAAGCATTTAGGGCTTCCCTGGTGGCGCAGTGGTTGAGAGTCCGCCTGCCAATGCAGGGGAGACGGGTTCGTGCCCCGGTCCGGGAAGATCCCACATGCCGCGGATGCGGCTGGGCCCGTGAGCCATGGCCGCTGAGCCTGCGCTCCGCAACGGGAGAGGCCACAAAAGTGAGAGGCCCGCATACCGAAAAAAAACCCATATATATATATATATATATATATATATATATATATATATATATATATAAAAGCATTTAAGGTTTTCTCCCTCTCAGCACTGATTTTAGCTACATTCCACAAATTTTAATATGTTGTATGCTCCTTATCATTCATTTTGAAGTAGTTTCTAACTTCCCTTGTGTTTTCTTCTTTGACCCACAGTTCATTTAGCAGTCTTCAAGATATATTATTGCTCATTTCTAATTTAATTCTACTATATAAGAAAATAACTTTGTAAAATTTCACTCCTTTGAAATTCGAGACTTATTTTATGGCCCAGCATATGGTCTATCTTAATGAATACTCTATGTGAACTTGAAAAGAATATGTATTCTGAAGTTGTTAGGTATAACATTCTATAAATGTCAAATAGGTCGAGGTGATTGATAATGTTCAAATCTTCTATGCTCTTGATTTTTCATCTAGTTGGTCTATCATTTACTGAGAGAGTAATATTAAAGTCTTTAAGTATGATTGTGAATTTGTTTATTTCTCTTTTTAGTTCTGTCAGTTTTTCTTCATGTATTTTGAAGGTCTGTTATTGACTCCATATGCATTTGGGATTATTGTGTCTTTCTGTTGAACTGATCTTTTTATCAATATGAAAAGCCTTTAAATTCTAATAATGTTCCCTTGTGTGAAGTCCACATTTGTCTTGGGTTAATATAGCCACACCATATTTCTCATGTCACAGTTTGCATGATATAACTTTTTATATTCAACCTGTCTCTTTATATTTAACGCGCATCTCTTAAAGATTAGATATGGTTGAATATTGCCTTTTTATGCTATTTGGCAATATCTGCCTTTTAATTAGTGTTTAGCTTATTTAATCTTGATATAGTTGAATTTAGGTTTATCATTCTGCTGTTTTCTATTTGTCCCATCTTTTTCCTTTGTTTCTCCTTCCCTACATTATTTTGGATTAATCATATTTTTAAAATATTCAACTTAATTTCCCTGTGGATTTAACTCTACCTTTTTGTATTATTTAAGGGATTTCTCTAGGTATTATAAAATGCGTTCTTAACTTACCACAGCCTACTTAGATTGGATATTTTACCCCTTTATGTAAAATTTAAAAATCCAGCAAAGGTAAAATTCCATTAATGCCCAGTCATATTATAGATCACTATATTATAAATACCAAAATACATTATAAACTTTGCTTTAAACAGTGAGGGTTTTTTTCTTGCAGTTTTATTGAGATATAATTGGCATAGAACACTGTATAAGTTTAAGGTATACAACATAATGATTTGTCTTACATACATCATGAAATGATGACCACAATAGGTTGAATGAACATCCATCATCTCATACAGATACAACATTAAAGAAATAGAAAAAAAATATTTTCTTTGTGATGAGAGCTCTTAGGATTTACTCTCTTAACAGCTTTCATACATAATGCACAGCAGTGTTAATTATACATATCATGTTGCACATCACATCCCGAGTACTTATTTATCTCATAACTGGAAGTTTGTACCTTTTGACCACCTTCATCCAACTCCCTGTTCCCCCATCCCCTGTCCCCCACCTCTGGTAACCATAAATCTGATCTCTTTTTCTGAGTCTGTTTGTTTGTCTTTGTTTACTTTTGAAGTATAATTGACCTAAAACACTATGTTAGTTCCTGGTACTTAACATAGTGATTTGATATTTCTATACATTTCAAAATGATCATCACGATAAGTCTAGTTACCATCTGTCATCATACAAAGATATTACATAATTATTGACTATATTTCCCACACTATACATTTCATACCTGTGACTCATTTATTTGGTAACTAGTAGTTTGTACTTCTTAACTTCCCTCACCTATTTTTCTCCTCCTCCCACCCTCTTCCCCTCTGGCAACCACCTGTTTATTCTCTGTATCTATGACTCTGTTTCTGTTTAGTTATGTGTGTTCATTTGTTTTGTTTTTTAGATTCCACATATAAGTGGAATCACACAGTATTTGTCTTTCTCTGTCTGACTTACTTTACTTAGCATAATACCCTCTAGGTCTATCCATGTTGTCCCAAATGGTGAGATTTCATTCTTTTCTTTGGTTAAGTAATATTCCTGTGAGTGTGTTTGTGTGAGACATCTTCTTTATCCATATATCTATCAATGAATGGATTCTTTTTTAATTAGAATAAATTTTTTAAATATTTACTCACTTTAAAAATCCTATCTTTGGTGCTTTTATTCTTTTGTTGATCTGAGTTTGTATCTGCTATTATTTCCTTTCAGCCTGAAAATTTTCCTTCAACGCATCTTTAGCAAGTCAGCCTTTACCTTCATTTTTTTTTTTTTTTTGCGCGGGCCTCTCACTGTTGTGGCCTCTCCCGTTGCGGAGCACAGGCTCCAAACGCGCAGGCTCAGCGGCCATGGCTCACGGGCCCAGCCGCTCCGCGGCATGTGGGATCTTCCCGGACCGGGGCACGAACCCGTGTCCCGTGCATCAGCAGGCGGACTCTCAACCACTGCGCCACCAGGGAAGCCCTACCTTCATTTTTAAAGGATACTTTTGCTGGATGTAGAATTCTGGATGGACTGAATTTATCATTTAGCACTTTAATGATATTGTTCAGTTGTCTCTGCTTCCATTGTTTCTGTTGAAAATCAGTTATTATCTGTATCATTGTCCCCTTATGTGATATATTTTCCTTCTGAGAACTTTTCAGGATTTTCCCTTTATCATTGGCTTTCAGAAATATGGCTAACCTGTGCCTAGATGTAGTTTTCTTTGTACTTACTTTGCATGCAGTTTGCTAATCTACTTGGAGCTGTAATTTGATGTTTTTCATCAAATTTAGGAATTTTTCATCTATTATTTTTTCAGTTGTTTTTTCTCTTTCATTTTTTCCTCTCCTCTTCTGGGAAGCCAATTCCATGTATGTTACACTGTTTGATATTTTCCCACAGGACGCTGAAGTTCTTTTCACATACTTGTAAAACTTTTTTTCTCCCTATTCTTCAGATTGGATAGTTTCTATTGATGTCGTCAAAATTCCTGACGCTTTATACTGCTCTTAAGCCTATCTTGTGAGTTTTATACTAAATATTGTACTTTTCAGTTCTAGAATTTCCATTTGGCTCATTTTTGTGGTTTCCACTTCTTTGCTGTAATTTTCTATCTGTCTGCTTATTATAATTATCTTATCCTTTAGCCCTTAAACAAATATATTATAGCTGCATTAAAGTCTTTGTAACATCTGGGTCATCTCAGGTCATTTACTGTCTGGTCACATTTTCCTATTTCTTCATAGGTCTAGTAATTTTTTATTGTATACTGGACATTGTAGAGAATATATTACAGGCTCTGGTTTCTGTTATTTTCCTGTGAACAGTATTGAATTTTGTTCCATCTGCCAGTTAAATTGCTGACTGATCACCTTGAAATTGTAGAGGCTTGGTTTGATGCTTTGATGGGTCTGTTTCAGTTTTGTCATTAGTCCTAGGTCAAATTCCTTAATATGTAGTCTTTGTACCTAAGGCATAACTTTTCTAGCATTTAAGGCAAAAGCTTGAAAAATTACCAAAGTTGGCAGGACTCAAAATCTAAACTGTGTCCTCTACAGTGACCAGAACCTGAAATCTCTATTCTGTTCTTTCAGTCTCCCAGCTGTGGTTTTCCACTGGGCTCCTCTAAGTCTCCCTTTCACATGTGCAGTTCAGGGGTCAGCCAAGGATTTGAGAGGATAATATAAGCAGATTTTGGTGTCTACTTCCTCTGTAGTCTCTCTTTTGGGGATTTTTACCCCTTAATTTCCAGTCACTGTGATAACTCCAAACTCCATTCTCTGAATTCTCAGGCCAATAAGATGGTGTGCGGCTTTCTGCTTGAGTTATAGTTGTCCTGTAACAGGTGGACTATAGAGTACACTCAGGAAAATCGATAAACATATTGATCTTATCCAGTGTGGTTTCTTATTTCAAGGATAAAATTCCCTCCAGTTTCTGCCTGCTTTGGTATCTGACCAATACATTTAAAGAGTTGTCTTTTAATATTTTACCCAGAGTTTATAATTGCTATCTGTAGGAAGGATAGTCTGACAGAATCTATTCCACCATGATTAGAAACAGAGCATATACAGGCAACGTTTTCATTTGATTTCACTTAAGTGATAGCTGCCTTCTACACTTACAGCAAAGATTATTTGAAATTTGGGGATGAGCCTTTCATTTTTGAATCACTGGCTTCCACTTCTAGATCATCATGCTTTACTAAAATGTAAGTGCACCAAAGAAACAGATGCTTGCCTTTCTTGAGACAATTTCAGATGAAGTACTATGTCTGCTTTTGTATAATTTAGTATGCGTCATAGAGACTTAGGACCTCAGCCTTCTAAAACTCTTCAGCCTGAAAGGTGTGATTTTACTGTCTATGTGGCCTCCTAGTTTTACAAATAATGCTTGGAAAACATCCTCATGAGTGACCATTTATGTAAATAAAGGAAACCTCTGTTTTAATTAGTTTTACTGGGTATACTGGACAAATTAAGGGAAAGAGAGCCAGGCAAAAGAATTTAGTGTGCTGGGAAATGTGGAGTGTTTATTTTGTAGGATATGGTTTATAGATTCCTGGTTGGAATGGCCCATACCATGAGAGTTCCGGGTGGGTGCCATGCCACACAGGAAACAATTGCAGCCTGCTCCTGGGAGTGAGGCAGAGAGCTAACAAATTCAGCGTGCATTGAAATGCTTCATCAACACGCCTTCTGCAGGGCCTGCCCTCTCTGCTGGGTCACTGACCTTTATAAGTGCACAGTCATGGCCACCGCCTGACAGGCATGAAAAGAAGACAGACAATGGACGAGAAGGAGACATGCACAGAGGGGGAAAATGCACTCAGTCAAGGGATTTACTGGTCAGGGATGTCATGTCCTATGTCTAACTCCAGGATGCAAGCGACAGTGTTTAAACCATGCATATCAGACTGAATAGATATAAGGAATGATTATCATCAACATAAAAATATCCCTGAGAATCATGATCAGTTTTGTGTCAGCACAGAACAATGTAAAAAGTTGCTCTTTGCTATAAAATTTTTCACCAAGTTCTAAAAGCTTTAGATCATTAAAATTGATTAGAGCATCATACCGCCTGATTTCAAAGACACTCCAGACTTCAGAGACAGCATCATATAGTGGCTTGAAAGTGGGGGAAAAAAAATTGAATTTGGGTCCTGAGTTCATCACAAAGTAGCTGTGTAACCTTGAGCTACTTGCAGCAAACCACCATTCTTCATCTGTATATCAAGTAGGTGTTCTTCTAGTACGATGATCCCATTTCCCTGGTATCTATGTTTACTGTCCCTTTGCATTCTCGATGATTCCTACAGCTTCTTATTCGGGAAGTTTCAAAACCACGTTAGCACAGTGATTTTCAAAACAAGTCCCTGGAACCCTAAATGTTCCCTCAGTTCAATAAGATGTCCTAGTATTATTTTACATATTAGAATTGCATGTAGGCTTGTATTTATTTTTATTTTATTTTAAAAGGGGTCCATTACTAGGAGGAAAAGCATTTGAAAATCCATTCTCAAGGATGTTCTTTCTACCTCCAAAGACCTATAATTCTTGTAATAAAAAAGGAATGCCTAAATGTGTACCCCTTATTCCTTTTTTTTTTTTTTTTTTTTTTTTTTTTTGCGGTACACGGGCCTCTCACTGTTGTGGCCTCACCCGTTGCAGAGCACAGGTTCCGGACACGCAGGCTCAGCGGCCATGGCTCACGGGCCCAGCCGCTCTGCGGCACGTGGGATCTTCCCAGACCGGGGCACGAACCCGCGTTCCCTGCATCGGCAGGCGGACTCTCAACCACTGCGCCACCAGGGAAGCCCCCGTACCCCTTATTGATAAACATTTTTCAGAGGCTTCTGTCAGTGACATTAAATGACCTATCATTCCTATTGATTCTTGACCAAAACACTATTCTGATAGAGAAATTATGTACTACAGATGCATATGGAAACACACATGTGTTCTGAGAAGCCTAATCTGGAATGGGAGCACTGTCCTGGCTTGCATGCACCCCCTCCGCACTGAAGAGATAGTCCCCCAGAGTGGTGGTGTCAGCTGTTCTGTCCATATTTCATGGTCTCTAAGTCCTACTGCCCTCATCTGGTTACATCTGCCTAAGAGCATCTTTAAAATGGCATCTTGCCTGGCATTCCACCCCTAACCATCTAAGAACCCGTATTGCTTCTTGAGGAACCTCTCCTGATTATCAATGTTTCAGGGGAAGTAATCTAACTTTAACACTAACTGAACCTGAACATATTTACATGCCTAAATTTGCAGAAAGAATAAGCATATGATGCAGTTCAAAACCAATACAAGTGATTTCTCTTATTGATCATCAAGAAGTAATCTTCCTCTCTACTCCCTTCTATAAATACAAGGTAACTAAAGAGGTAATGTGTGTGAACTATCTGCAAGTGGGTTCCTAAATCCAAAGTGCGTCTCTGATGTTTGTAGTAGTTTTCCCTCCGGAACCTACTCCCTTATGGGGTAGCGATTAATTTTATTCCCACTTTGCAAAAGTAAAGAAATTTAATCCTGGAGAGAATGACATCAAAGTTCATTTTAAGTCGTAGATAATTGTCCTTTACTCATAGAGACTGAGCTCTCTATGAGAGAACAGAAGTATCTGATTAGGTGTTCAGGGGAAAGCCTTGTCCATCTTCTGGAAGAAGTGGGTGATACTTCCTTGGGAGTCTCTAAGCCTGTGTGGTTGGAATAACTGTTCCCGAGGCTTCATGAGAAACGCTGGAAGAGCAATTATTGTGTTTATTATGTTTATTCCCCAAATACAAAGGTGCTGGACTACCCTCTAGGAGATTTAATTTTGTTGCTTAAAAACTCACATATCATTCACATAGCCTAAAATATCACAGAGTCATATGCTGAACACTGCACAGTTAGGTTTTTTAGATGTGTTTTTATTTCTTGATTTCTCTATTCCTTTTTAAAGGTTTGCTCGCTGAGGAGAGGGGGGCACATTTAAATGTAATAGAGGCAACTGTTAGAATTCTGAGGCAAGTAAGTGAACTCACCCCACCCATTTCATCAGGAGAAGCTTCCTGTGTGAGGTGGGATTTGAGTCATATTAATTTGTCCCAGACCACACCAAAATTAAGCTGTTCACGTCCGAAACATTCCATGAATTCAGTTGCGAGGAGGAATTTGTTCAGCCATGTTATGGATTCATATTTCTCTCCTCTCCCAAGAAGGTCTGGGTGTCCTTATAAGGGAGAACGCCTCTGTTTCCCACAGTGTGGAGAGCTAAATAAATACTCTCTCACAGTCAATACAGAGGTAACTTTTTTTTTTAATGGATTAAAAAAAAAAAAAAAGCAGTTCTGAGAGTCCATCACTGTTTCAGCATCCCCATTCAGAGAGGGGGCTTTTGTCTCTCTCTCAGTGGGAGCTGCCATTTTAATGGGGCCTCCAGCAGGGCCTAGTTTGATGATGTGAAGTAGGCCTGGAAGAATTGAGGAATTTTTTTTAAATTTAGGTTTTGGTTAATTTAACCATACTGGCTTTCAGATGAACTGAAATTTAAAAAGTGAATCCGTGGTAAATGTCCCTCCGAAGCTACTACAAGATAATTTCAGCAATTTCTCATTTATGACGCTCTTTCATGTGAAAACCAATCCCTTGAAGTTCTAACAGACATTACCCCCTCACACCTCACAGCCCCCATCTGTGTGCAAAGATGACAATTAGGAGAAGAATTCATTCTTTAAAACATGCCTACATATACACACATAAACTGGACCCCAACATGCACTTCTAAGCGCTAAATGAAAACATCTTCCAAAAATTGCCTTTAGCCGATTGGTGATGCCAAGCCAGGATTGGGATGAGTTTGTGGTAATTCTGGGGTTTCCCTTTGGCCTGAGTCGGGAGCACAAAGGTACAGAGAGTACTCCCCCTCCCCCCACCCCCCACCCCACCGCACAGGAATTCCAACCTCCCGAAGCACACTTTCTAGATAAAACTTGCTCTCAGTAACCAGGCCTGAGGCTGCCGAGCCAAACTGGCCCGCAGGCCGCTTTCCGCAGTCCCTACCTCCGGACCTGCTCTGCCCCCGCCAGGCCCCCGCCCCGCGGCCCCAAGGCCACACACTGGCCGCTCCTGGCAGCTGCGCGCCCAGATGCCAACCGCTGGAATGTGTTTTATGTTCCCGAGTCTCTGCCTGGCCGGCCTCGGGGGAAGGCGATTCCCCGGCCTTGCCTGCTCCAGCGCCCGGCGGCGGCAGCAGGGGAGCTGATGAGCCTTCACCCTTCTGTGAACGGTTTGTCTGCACCAACTCCGTGCACGATGCACACACTGAGCTCCTTTGTAGGGCTACAGGACCATGGTTGTCTTCGGCCTAGATTTGTTTAGTAGTAGATGGCTGACTACACAGGCTTGCTGTGCCATCTGAGTACCTGGGTATTTCTGTGTGTGTGCAGGTATGTGAGCTCAGGTTCTTACATAAATGCGCTCACTCTTTGCAGAAACGAATGAATGGGTGAATGGGTGAATGAACGAAAGAGTTTTTTAACCGTTTTTTGGAACTGATGCATTTCCAAAAAAAACGCAAATATCTGAGAAAGTACAGCAGGCCTATATGTGTTGTCATAACATATCTATGATTCCATTATTGGGGAATTTACGTGAAGATATCTTACAGTCAAGCAACCAGCAAACAAGAAAGCACTCCTTGATTGAGCTGAAGGGGGCGGGGAATTGTCCCCACAAAATAATTTGAAATTCAGCTCTGCATTTTTCCCAATAACTGTTGTCTGGGGGATAAGAGTGGGAATGGAAAAACCCAAATCAGTCTTAGGGCCGGGCTTTTTGGAAGTGACGGCAAAGTTTTGCAAGCGGTCCCCGGTTTGTGTTTGTCTCAGAAATGCAGTTTTAATTTGTCATTTAGAATAAAATTCAATGTTACTTCATTGTAGCTATTTGAAATATTGATTCTGATTTATTTGTTGAAGGGTTGGGTTGTCTGGAGGGAGTTATTCTTATTTTTTGATTTTTTTCTTTTGTTTCAATGGCAAGTTGATCCAAAGGCTCTCCTGCCAGCCAATGTAGTCCTTAGGATGTAACAAAAAGTATGAGACCTTACAACACCAGGAGCTTGGGTGATGATACAAAAATCATTTTGCCTCCCTTTACCTTTTCTGTGCTTCAGATAGACAATGATAATGGCAGATTCAAGAACCTAGGAAACATATGTGAGCCAAGGATGAAAAGTCAGGTGCTAAAGACCCAGTTTTAAATACAATTCATTTTTGGAGAAGACCTGAAAAATGCACACCCACTTATGGTACTTCTACAATCTTGAGAGCAGGTATGCTCCAACTTAAAAAAAAATTAATTACAAATGTATTACTTTCTTATTCAAAAAAAAAAAAGAAAGAATATAATACAGAAATGTTTAAAATAAAAAGTACACATTACCCCATTCCCACTCCCCAGGAATAATCACTTACAAATCTATGAGTATCCTTCCAGTCCTTTTATACACACACGTATATAATATATATGTGTATATATAATATGTGTGCATGTATTACATATGCATGTGTAAATGAAATATGTATGTAATATATTTATATAGAGAAGATTTATCCCTTTTAATGGGATCTTGTTAAATATATTGTTCCATAACTTCCTTATTTTTACTCAAAAATATATATCATAGACAACCCTGCATGCCAGTATATACATTCTTTTTAGTGGTCTATAATATTCCAGAATACCAATATACGGTGGTTTATTTAATCCTTCTTAGATTTATGGTCATTTAAGTTATCCCCAATTTTTCAGTAATACAAATAATGTTGCCATGAACATCCTTGCATATACATCATAAAGTTTAAGCATATTGTATTTAGATGCAGTTGCCTGAAACTATCAATTGAGCAGACAGAGGCAGCAAGAAGTGAAGTATAGGTGTTGCATAAAGTATAAGGCTGCAAATTGCAAAGCAGTTAGTTACAACTGGCTTATAGAAACAGAAAGTAGACTCATTAAAAGTTGCATTAGGGTGTGAAAGGTATCATTTTTCACAGTCATGAGACTCTTTGTTCTCACAGAATCTTCTTTCAGTATCACACCTGAAGATATGTAAAATTCTGTCTCCAGCTTTGTAACTAAACTGGGTGTGGAATCTGATCTGCCATAATAATCAGGACAGGAATAGTCATAAAGTTTCCTGCAGATAAAAAGTCTTCAGAGGTTGCTGCAACCTGTTGCCATTTTTCCCTTATGTCTCAAGGTCTAAAATTAAAAATTAAAATTTATTTTTCCTTCAGTTTGATCTCCTCTCTATTTTACATTCTTTTATTGTATATATTTTAAAGATCCTCTTATATCTGTATTAACTGGGTCTCCTTTATCCATTCAATTATTGATATACATTGGAATATAAGAGAGCTCAATAATCTTCAGTATTCTAGGAAAAAGTCATCACCACTTACCAACTGGGCCAATGAGTCCTTTTTATTCATTAATGTTTATATTTTTAAGCCAGTTTACAAATAATTTCTAGAAATAAAAGGATAATTAAAATGATTTTGTTAGAAATGTTAATAAAAATTTAAACACGGCAAATTCAAATTTATATTCCATATTTTCTTGCTTTTGAAGGCGTCTATGCCCAAAATGGGCACTGTCTTTAAAGTTCAACTAACTGTCCATCACTTGTTATGCAGGAGCCTGAATCGTATCTATACTGTAAATACTGATTCCAGATTTCAAATACCTCTTTAATAAGTTTTTACTTATCATTATTCCTGGTTCTTATTGTGTTTGGCATTATCAAAATGCAATACAGGTCTTGAACATATATAGCTAAGATAAAACTGGTCCATCACATTGGTTTCTGCACTGGATAGAAATGGAAATTAACAGATTATTGTCTGCTATGCTTGAAACCAAATGTCATATATTTCCAGGAATCATCCAAAATTTACTATGTTTAGCTGTCTTGTTTTGTGTATGAGTGGAATACAAAGTATTAAGTTAGTTTCAGTGAGCCTCCAGTATAAAAATGTATGGGGTCTTCAGGAGCCTACAGTAAGCAGGTAACCAGGTCCTGAAGGACTGAACATGGGTCTCTCCCTCATTCATCTGGAAATTTCTCATGGGAATCAGAGTCTCTTACTCCTTGCTCCTGTACCAAAAGCTTATCCCTGTTGCTGTGCCTACCCTTCCCCTCTTAATTCCTCCCTGGCAACCCTGGGGTGAGATCATTAAGAGATTTTGCGGTTTTGTCATATAAAGGTGCTTCAAAGTACCTTCAAGTCCAGACTAATTGCTTCCATGGAATAGCTCAATCCACATCCTTTGCAGATTGTAAATCAGAGAATAAATTATAAGCGATTTTCAGATAAAAAGCAAAATCTGAACTTCCACCATTGTCATCCATAGAGACTTGTGTGCTACCACTTGGTCTAACAGTAAAAGCTCTAGGCTGGAGGTGCACCTACCACTCTCTTAACCTCTCTAAGCCTCAGTTTCCTACCAGTCAAATGAGTACAAAACCCACCTCACAGGATGATGTCAATGATTAAATGAGATTAAAAGGGAAAATCTCTATAAATGTGCCTACCACAGTGCCCAGTCCACTGTAGGAGGGGCCATTAGGGTTTATGAGTTCTAAATCCTTTTAAAAAATTGCATTTAGGGGACTTCCCTGCTGGCGCAGTGGCTAAGAATCCGCCTGCCAATGCAGGGGACACTGGTCTGGGAAGATCCCACATGCTGTGGAGCAACTAAGCCCGTGCGCCACAACTACTGAGCCCACGCGCCTGGAGACCGTGCTCCTCAACAAGAGAAGCCACCGCAATGAGAAGCCTGAGGACTGCAATGAAGAGTAGCCCCCGCTCACCGCAAACAGAGAAAGCCCATGTGCAGCAACAAACACCCAACACAGCCAAAAATAAATAGATAAATAAATAAATTTATTTTAAAAAATTGCATTTAGAAAATAATGAAACTATATATTGCACAAAGTTTATTAGGTCTTCCAAGGCTCCAAGATTTTGTTTAATTTATAAGAAAAGATTTCATTCTTACATAATCCCATTTTAGGTGAAATGTGGTGGTTTTATGCAAATTGACCGATAAAGATTTAAATAATTTTGTGAGTGTTTATGTAATTTTATTAGACTTTTGCATATCCTAATTTTATTAATAGAAGAAAAAGCAAGTACATGCATTTGGTTGCTGAAGAAGAGAATTCTTTTCAGTAAAATTCTTAAGAAAAGTGCCAATTTCTATTTTTCCAGAATATCCATTTTTATGGAATGACTCCAGTCCCAAGTCAGGCCATAAAGGCATGTTTTACTGAACTTGAGTCCCAGCTATTTTGGGGAGCGAGTCTACAATCTTGAATCTCAGTCAAGAGACCATTTGAAATTAGGACTGCTTGTGTGTGATTATTTTCATCCTGTTAGAATGATCTTTTACTTAGAATTTAAACTGTCCATTTAATTTTTTCCTCTTTTAATTCATTATTTCCCATCATTCCTCCTAATCTCCTAATCCCCCTAAAACTCTCTCCTCCATCATGCTCACCAAACTATAAAATAAAATATAGTGGTTTGTGAATAGGAGGATGCCTGAAATTTACTTCCCACCTTACACAGTCACCAGTGTTTGAAATCCCACTATTATCATTTTTTGGTTTGTTCGATTCAAAGTTCTACAAACATAGTACATTATCAGCTTGGAGTACTACCATAGATATAGCAAGTACCTAGCACAGTGCCTGAAACTCAATAACAGTACTCAATAACTGAGTTTATTGAATGAATGAAATGCTTTTTTCTTATCATGATTTAATAATGCAAATACCTTCAGTAATATTCATTTCTAGAAATTTAACTGACTCAGTCAAAGTATTTAGATGTCCACTGTGTGCCACAACCATGCTAGTGCCCGCTGCAAAATGCACTTAGCAGCTATAATTTTTTAAAAATCATTTTTCTGATGTTTTTCTGAGAACAGGTTTTAATTGCCGGGGGAGGAAGGAAAGGATGTCTCTGGGGACACAGGGCATTTTGGGAGGGAAAATCATACAAGCAAAATCCAATAATAATAATGCTTTCATTTACTGAGTCCTAACTATGAGGCAGACATTTAACCTTCACACCAACACTATGAGGTTATTTCCATTTGACAGATAAAGAAACTGAGGCTTATAGTCATTAAGGAACTGCTTCAAGGTCATACAGCTAACAGGTGGCAAGGCTAAGCTTTGGAACAGTTTTCTGACCCCACAGCCTTGCCTCTTGTCCCCATGCTTCTGGACTTTACTTCCCCGTGTTCCAGAGGGCTCCTAGGAAAGGGTGAGATGGGGGCAGAAGCAGAGAGAACTGTGAGCTGGCAGTGCCCCCAGAACAACTTCATCTACATCATAAGGTTGTTTAGAGTAGGCTCTGTTCAGGCAGGAAGGTAATTAATACTCATAGAGTTTAATTATCCAACTTTACTCTTTCCAGCTGAAAGTCCTTTGGGACAACCCAGGATATTAGACAACGTGTTCATCCTTGGAGGCTCATAAGTAAACCCCAGAATACAGGTAGGAAATGCCACAGGTCCTGAGAGGTAGTACTATTTTAGCAAATACATACTAGCCATAATATGAGACTCATATATTCCCTACCTCTGAAGTTAACCCAGCTGCGTACCTCAGATGCTTCCCAGTCTTCTGAGAAAGCAATGGCAAATGTTAGCAAGCTACCTGTGTTTAGGGCAGTGAGTGCAAGCTGTTCCATGCTGTCTGCACAGATTCTGAGGCTTCAAACCAAGCCAACCAATGCCTACATGGGGAAGTGGATCCCAGAAGCAGAGAGGGTTGTAGACATACCAGGCACAACCAATGAACCAGGGGAGCTGGTCCCAGGAGTTGATTTGCATGAGGGTTTGTGTCTGAAGAACCAGAGGAGGGAGTGGGCTTTCAGACAAAGGCGATCACAGAGAATAATGTGCTACGTGTTATGGCTTCTAATTCCTCATCTCAGCCCCATGGTCTCATGTCTGAGTCCTGTGGAGACAGAAATTGAAGGAAGAGTTTTCCTGAAGAACTCTGTGAGGCAGGAAGTATGAACCCTACTGCTTGGGGCCTGGAGACCAGGTATGACAGCCAGGTAGGAAGAACTATGCTCCCCATATGGGAGTTGGACACAGCAACATTCTCACCTTGAGGGCTCTGGGGGATGCTGCCCTGCCCTAGCATGTTAAGGACTGGCAGCTTGAAAGGCATCGACGGACCTTTATCCCAGACGAGGGCATTGGTGGGATGGTGGTACCATTTAATGGCACCTTTAATGCCATTTAAAGGTGGCTGAAACCAACAGAGAAGCTGTAGCAAAATCACGCGAGGATATTGGGTGTGAGTTACCTTTAGAAACCCAAGGTCTTCTGTGAATAAATAGGTAAGATTCCAAAGCTGCTATAAATCCTGTGTTTGGAGGTAGTCGAAAGAGCAAGATGCCTTGAATAATTACTTAAATGTAACCCACAAAGGCTTTCATTGTCCAGAAAATGGAATTTCATGCTACTAAAAATGAGCTTTGAGGATCCCAGACCCCCCTCATGGAACAATGGCCTTGACCCTCTCACTTCTTTCTTACCTTTCTTATCAGTTCCTCTTATCATCTTGGCCTTTCTTCTTCTCATTCCTGGCTATCCACACTCCACTTTCCCTGAGGGTGGATGCACCGGGCTTCTCCTGACTTGACCTTTCTCTTTTTGAACACTGCTTACTGTGGGCTACCCCATCCCTCCTCAGTGTAGGACCCTCTCAGGAGGATCCCCATTCCTCTGCCCAGCTTTACCCTGCCTCTCACAAGTGGAGTCAAACACATAGAGAAAAACTCTTCGCACACTAAGGTTTAGTGAAAGCAGACAGCAAGTAATTGAGACCCTCCACACAATGCGAAAAAATAGACATCTGTAGTTTACATGATGCATGCTTCTAGGTCAAAGGACAATATATTACAAACATAAATGACACTTTCAGAGGAGCATATTGTATATATTATAATTCCTATTAACATTGTAAAACAAGAATGTTAGAAGTCCCCTAAAGAAAGAAGAGAACATCTGTGGGTTTATGACATGAAGCAAGATGGAATAGCATCTGAGGAGTGCTTAAACGTTTCTCTTCCTGATATTGTCGTCAGTTCAATCATGACTTGAATAGTCTGAGAAGGGTGTTTTCAAATCCTAAACTGACACAGTTTTTAGGAGGCACCACAGAAACGATGGGGTGCCTCAGAACTCACCCCAATGATTAAGCATCAGCTATGTTCCTGGCATATACATCATGTTGTCAAATGTAACTCTGTATCCTACCCAGAGCAAAACAGCTATGAGAACCAAACTTTTTCTTTTCTTTCCTAGTTTCTCCCTGATGTCGCTATTCCCATTATTGTCTAGCACAAGATTGTTTTAAAGTTTTTGCATAGCATTCTAAGGTCTTCAAATGGAAAGAATCAAATAAAGGAAACAATTCCACCCTTTTATTGAAAGAGACCTTGGGTCTATAATGCAAACTGTGGCTGTCTTAAAGCACTACGGCTGCCAACTGTACCACGGGCCCACTGAGTGAGAGCCCTGAGGTGCCTTAGAACCTGCATTTTAATATGCTCCACAGGTATTTTTTGCACACTGAAATTGGAGAACAACTGCCCCAGAATATTCTAGTATGCTATAAAAATATGAGAAAATGCTTCACAAACACTATGTTATGTCCTTCATGTAATCTCTGAGGCTGAAATGAATAAAATCAGGATATTTGTTGTTTTGTTTTGGGAGGTTTGGTTTAAAAGGAGTGAAAGATATGCAGATAGTTCAAGAGGAAAGCATGCATGTTAAAGATCTAAGGGAACGAATTATACATATCTTCCAAAGGGGAATTCAGATGGTACAACCTACACATTTTTACAACCTGGGTTAAGCCTGTTCTATGGCGTCATACAGTTAGAATTTGTGAGAGAAGGATTACTTTGCTGGGAAATCAAAGCAAAACAGCTTCCCAACTATCATATGTCTTTTCTCACAGACATAAAGCGCAAAAAACTATTTAGGCAAATTCACCCAATAGACACTTTATTACAACATACTTTCAGTAAAGCCTCTTTGGACTCGATCAGCTCATAGCAGCTTGAAGTGGAATGCCCGAACACCGGAACAGCTGCTCTACAAGTAAAATATCTTGTTACGTTTTCATTAACCAACCAGCTCTTCAGAATGTCTTGTTAGTGTTATCACACAAACATGCACAGTCCTGTAAAACTATGCAAAATCTATTAAAATCCAATGAACAAGAATGGATAGTTCTCCAACGACAGTTCACATTCAGTCACAAAGCCCTTCCCAATATCCTTTGCTCAGGTTTGCAGAGTGAATTAACTTATTTATTTATTTTACCATGGGCTACAGCTAGCCTCAGAAGCCCTTGAGGCTCCTGCGATGGCCTGTCCTGTCCTTGGTTCTGCCAGACCTCAGAGTGGCATCTGATTTCTCCCTCACCAAATGGTCTCACCAACCAACTCCAAATCGAGAAGATTTAGGTTGCTCTCCTAGAAGGCTCCTGGAAAGACGTGTGACTAGCTAGGTAACCCAGTCTTGTCCTAAGCTTCCTTGAGAAAAAGACTGAATGCACAGACCACTAGCCAAGCCAGATCTAGTCCCTTCTTTTCTACCTTTTGAAATAATTGTAACCAAACACAGAAATCCTTAACAAGGGTTCCATGGACTGGCTTCACTGATTCCATAAAATGCTTGAGATGGTGTGTGAGGATTTTCTGTGTAAATGCATTTCTAAAGAGATTGTCTACAGCTTCCTACGGTTTCTCAAAAGGGTCTGTGACATTCAAGGTTATGACATTCACATCTAAAGGTTGAATGTAATAGAGGTGGGTTAGAATCTACCCCTTGTGTTTATTGACTTAATTTACAGTTCGAGCGTTCACTTCTTTGTGTCATGGGACTACCCATGTACTGAGAAAAAAGTAAGCATCAGTTAGGCATTGGCTTTGCCTGCTAGTAACACAGACCCTGTCACAGTGGCTTAAACAAATTAGGGATTTATTCTTTCTTGTAAAAGGGATCTGGGAAAGGAAATCCAGTGTTTATGCAGCCAACAAGACGCCATTAGAGACACAGACTACTTCCGTCTTTCTGTTCTGACATCCTCAGCACCTAGCTTTGCACTTGACTATGACAAGAGAGCTGCCATCTGTTCTTCTTTTAAGGAACTTTCCTAGATGTTCCCCCAAATAAATTTACTTCACATGCTTACCGGCCAGAACTTAGCAACAAGGGAGGTTGAGAAATAAAAGCCTTAGACAGGCAACTTACGTCCCCCTCAGCCCAAATTAGGTTTTTGTTACGAAGGAAGAAAGGCGAAAACATACTCAGTAGGCACCTAGCAGTCCTTTCTATCTTTTAATGAAAACAAATATTAATGAAGTTATTTCCTGCTTATGGTTCCTTGGGGAGAGGTTCTTTGTAACACCTACTCATTCAACAAAGCAGAAGCACGTCTGTGAAGCGCCCTACTCTGCAGGTGTGTGAATATCTCTCACGCACACGCACGCACGTGCGCGCGCCCTCCCGCCATCGCACGTGAAGCTGACAGACTCCGGCTCGGCGGCCGCGTTCGCCCGTCCCAAGCGTCCCTCCCCTCACGCGGCCGTCGACCTGCTGGCACACACACCTCTGAGAGAGCAAAGGCGACCCTTCTCCTCCCGCTGCTCCGTTTCTCTCAGTCTTTGAGAAAATTGAGCAAAGAACCTGCCGCCGAGAATTCCGTTGCTGTCTCTGCCGCCCAGAATTCCTTTGCTTCTCTTCCCACGCCGTGGCCGCGCTCGGCCCTTCCTTGGATCTACCTGAGTCTTCCTGGTGAGTTAAGTTCACTTTATTAGAGCCCGGTTCACCTGTTTGTAGGATGGGGGGTTGGAATCCCGAACTCTGAATCTTTTTCCGTATTCTCCCTCACTTTCTATGATTTACATGGTGAGCCAGGTGGGCTGCTTTCCTGTCTTATGTGAGAAAACACCCAGAATGTCATTTGTCTTTCTTCCCCGTGAAGGATTCTGATTTATTATCCAGAATGAGTTCTCAAGATGACCTCAGCCAGTCCACTGGAGCCAGGTGCCTGTGTCCTCCGGTGGTCAGATGGGATGGGCGTGTTCTGAGGCCAGGTCTTTCTGCGTCCTTGCGCAAATAACTTCTGCTCGCTGAGCCCGCCTTTCCCCATAAGTCAAATGGCAGTGATAGTATGTGCCTCAGATACAGTGTGGAGAGATGAAGCCTCTTTCACCCGAAGGGTAGTGTTTCCTGCCAGTGGTTTCATCCTCCTAACTCCTTCAGCACGAAGAGAGCATCCCTCTTTGAGTGCAGGCCGCCCGCAATGCTGGTACCTGCACTGCAGAGTTTCACTTCCAGTCCCTGGAAGTAAGAGGGGCTTCGGGTGCTGCGGGGGAACTGGGGAGAGGCCCAGGCCCCACTCTGCTGGGTAAAGGACAGACAGCGTTCTGAACTCTGTGGATGGCTTGGTACATCTTTTCGGTCAAGGAGCTGATGGCTGCAGGATGAGATGGAGCTCCAGGAGAGGTGCAGTTAGGGAAGGAAATAGGACCCCCGGGGAGCTAATGTGGTCATTCTTAGGACAAACTAGGGAATGGCTCTCGTCCAGAATGGTTTCTCTATTTGGTTTTCTGCCTTGAGAACTATACGTATAAGGGTCACAAATGCTGTGTGGAAGGGGGCTCTTTAAAAACACTTACACTAAAAGGCCCTAGATGCTGCTGGCTGAGCAGTCTCTCTCCTCTGCCTGCCAGAGAATACAAGCCCTGCCTGACTTCCTGTGAAGCTAGTCAGGGCAGAACATCTTTTCTCTGGATCCTCTTCTCAGCAGCAGCCACAGCAGTAAATCTTCAGAGAGGCCTCATTAGGCAAGTTCCTTTTTGAACTCCCTCCACCCACCAGACCTCTCAAAACCACTACCACCATTCTGGCATGTTATTATTTTTTCCTCCTAAGCTTGCATATCCCTCACTCCTGGCACCTAGGCCTCCCTCCACCGCTCTCACTTTCCTTAACGGACTCTTCTCTAGCTGGCATCTCTCCAAAGGGTGTGTTCGTGCAATCAAAAACTTCCCTTTTTGTTTTATCGCATCACTGAACATACCAGATAAGGCCCAGCTAAGGGAGGGAGGGAGGGCTCTGGGCTGGGTTGGGCTGGTAGGGGGTGGGGCTGGGGGGCAGGTAAAGGGGGCAGAGGAAGGAGGCAGAAGAAATCTTCACATCAGCTCTTAGGACCATATAGGGACAGCAAACACAGACACATGGGTACGGGTCGCCTCTCCTCATTGGAGCCCAGCTGCTTCTCAGGAAGCTGCACACCCACATTCAGACCTGTAGCAAATGACCGTCCACGACTTGAAAAGAGCATATAGAACAAACCAGACACAAGCTACAGTGAGACATGGACACAAGGGCATTAAATAGTTAATTTTTAGCAAACCCAAATTGCATTTCCATCATGTGCAGGCAGTCAGCTGCTATTGTAGGTCACCAAGATACAACGCATTATTTCTACAGTTTGTGGAAAACATTAGGCAGCTGTAATAAAGTCGATGGTATTTCCTTCCTTACTGAAACATGACTTCAGTAAATCCCTGTTTAAATTTTTTTCCCTTTCTAAACATTTCTCTCCATCTGCACGATAAGTCAATAAAAGAAATTAAAAGTTAAAATGCCTAATGAAATTTTATCAGGCATGAAATGACATTTAAACCAGAGTTGCCACCCGGGCTTAGATGCATGAAAACTGACCCGAACTTCAGGGGTTATAAAAAGCAGAGGGAGGGTAACAGCAAGTTTCAGTGGCCTTTATGTATTGCAGCCCCTGAAAAAAAATCATTCCAAAGAGGCATTCCATGAAACCGAGACTCTCTGAGCAGTTAAGATTTTTACAGGAGGTACATCATTTCTCTAAACCTCCACATTCTTTTAGGCCACCATTCTTTTTTCTTTATTCACTTCTTTGCACTGACGTGCTTATTTTGAAATCAGTCTTCATCTGGGTACCTCTGCCATGATCTCAGGAAAAGTGATAGGAAGAAAGCCTGAGAACATTTTTAAGAAGAAGGAACAGATGGAAAGAGTAGAGGACTTAATTCTTAATCTTTCTTAGAGAAGAGCATTAAGATGTTCCTGGAGACTCAGAAAGAGTTTTAAATACATGGACATGGAGAGAAAAAATCATTCTTCCCTGTATAAAATTGTTTATTTTAATAATTACTGACTGCCCCATCCTTAGGTCATAATAGGCATCTCATTGTCGTAGAAGCCTGAAAAGAAAAGAAGCCATTCAGTGGATATATAGATACTTCCCAGCCTTACCAATTTAAAACATTAAACTTCTTTCAGAGCAAACCCCTGAGTCCTCCCACATGCGGGACATGCACTGAAGTCAAGGGACGTTATGTCTAAGAAGGGACAGCAGTCAGGCCCTCTAACTAGAAAGCATATTTAGAACTTCCAAGAAACTTCCTATAGTTTGTAACCAGAGGGCTGTATTTCAAAGCGATTGGCCTTACTGATTGCCTTGGTGAAAAGATAGTTGCTGTACAGCCTACAGATCAGGGAGAGGGGCTCCATCCATTTCTAATGGCTCTGAAATTCAGCATGGGATGGTGGTTTCCCCACAGTGTGTTCCATTCAGCTGCACATTGAAAAGCCTGCTGTAGGAGTGCTGAGCCCAAGCGATATGGAAGCGAGTCCTTGCCTCCATCCAGGAACTGGCCATCAGGTAGACAGGAAAGTGTGTTTGTAAGCTGTGGGCAGCATCACAGCACCTCAATTATGAACTGATCTTACCGGTACCCATACAACCAGACAGGATTAAAATCCCTTAATTCAGACAATGTGATACGATTTTCAAATATTTGCATAGCTCCCAGTGCCTCCCAAGCTTTTTTTTTTTTTGCGGTACGCGGGCCTCTCACTGTTGTGGCCTCTCCCGTTGCGGAGAACAGGCTCCGGACGCACAGGCTCAGCGGCCGTGGCTCACGGGCCCAGCCGCCCCACGACAGGTGAGATCCTCCCAGACCGGGGCACGAACCTGTGTCCCCTGCATCGGCAGGCGGACTCTCAACCACTGCGCTGCCAGGGAAGCCCCCCTCCCAAGCTTTTTAAAATTATCCAAGAAAGCTGGGTTGGCAAGTCCCGGAAAGAATGCGTTCACTTTATTTTTTTTTTAAATCCTGACTTTCTGTAATAATAAAACAAAGTGTCCTGAATTTTCAAGCTTTTGCCTTCCCAGTCTAACCCCAGAAATCTTGTAGTATTAGAGATTCTATGACACTCAAACACATAGAATTCTTCCAACAATGTACTTGATAATATTTGGAGGGACAGTTAACTTGAGAGAAAAACAGCTGCAAATCCTATGCAACAGGTACACACAACTCCAAGGATGGAAAGCACTTGAGATTTGCAGATACACACTAGTCTCCCATGTTTAACAGCCCACCCGCCAAACCCCAAGATAGGCTGACTATTGCCTATCTGCACCAGACTAGATGTGTGCAGAATGCCTGAGCAGTTGCTGGCTGACGCATGATTGGAGGAGGGATCCATGGCTTACCCTGAAATACAAGAGGCAGAGAGACCAGCCTAACATAGGGGAATTCGGATTTAGAAAAATGATTTTTCAACAGACTCGTCATGCAAGCTGTGAGGCAACATAGTAGAATTAGAAACAAAACCAAGATGGATAAGCAGTGGAAACAAAAGGATGATGTTTAGATGTGTGTGCCATGGAAAAGCCCGCTGCTGACAAATCAGCATTTTCTGTTACATCATCCATAAATAGAAACCCAATCAGTAACATCTGGGCAAAGCCAGGTCTTGTGAATTAGATACTTACATAATATTGGGGCCTTCTTTAAAAGAATTTTTTAAAAATAACGAATACAAAATTATGTATGGATATGAAGATTTATTTAGAAGGGTCCATGCAACTGAACAGCCCTGAGATTTAAGCTTCCTTATCTCCCCGATATATCCACCACTGGTAACAGTACCTTTTCCTACAAAATGAATGCTGTATGAATACACTTCAGGTCAGTTGTGCAATGCCCAGACCAGGGAAGTGTTACATCTCTGCAGTGAGAAGGTCTGTTACAGTTTTACAAAGATTCATGTTGTGTTTACATTTCCATATCACAAGCTTAACTCTTCACATGTCTTTCCAACTGACAGGGTGGGTACATAATCTTGAATCTGAGCCCCAGCAGATATCATAATCTCAGGATTATCTCAGTTAGAAGGGCCTACACATTTGGGCTTTTGAGTACTGTATCAGATCCCGTGAGTACACAAGAGATTGTCAGAGGTTTTTGCAGTGGAGTCTTTCATGAGATTCTGGATTCTTTCATGTTCTCCCTGCCTATCGTCTTTACATTAAGGATTACAGTATGATCTAAGTGTTCGCTTGCTACTGATAAGACTTGCTGTCAATAGGTAAAGTAAGTAGATCCAAAGTCAAAGTCAACTTCAAGCAATTTGAAGATCTAAACTAGTCGTGTTAAACATCAAGATACATTAGCCTTATTTGGAAGAGGATATGAATGCAAAACCAATCTAATAAACATTAAAAGGAAAAATATTACAGATACCATTAGCAATAACTGGACCTTCATGCATATAGACCCCAAACATCATTAAAAACAGATTTAAAACAATTTGTAAAGCAACAGTCAAATCAGATATATTACTTCATGGTAGAGACAGCCCAATCTTATTAGTCCTAAATTTTTTATTTATATAAGATGAAACCTGTGAGATGTTGAGTCCAATATCCCTTTCTCCACTCTCAGATCAACTGTTTGACTGGTTGATTCCAAGAGGGACATACAGTTAATGCTTCTAAACCATTAAATTCTGCTTTATTTACTTGAGTCGCAAAAGCATTAGCAGTTAAAGAAAGCACTTCCCTTCAACCCAAAAGCAGTGTGAATATCTTGTGATATCAATATTCCAGATAACATTTTACTAACTAGAAGGTGGCAAATGTGCTCTTTCATTTTTGAGGAAAATTAGACTGAAGGCACCCCTGGTCCCTAGAAAGGGGTTTTGAGTTGGGCAGGCACAGCAGTTAACACCCTTCTACACAGAGCTGGTTGCCTAGAAGTATAGTCCCCAAAACTGGTATGGCCAGTAGTCCTAACGATGCTATCAGAATAACCATCTCTTCCAGGAGGAATTGGGGCATCATTCCAGTGCACCTAACACATTTCCCACATTGCAGCATGAATTATAAAATTGTCAGAGTAGCTATGGCTATCCAGTATCGATAAACCCAAAGTCTATATGTTTTTTCATTAATTCAACAAACGTTTATTGAGGGCTTAATTTATACCAGACACAGGTGTATAGAGAAGCTCTTTTGGAACTTAAAATACGTATTATATGTATATATCTATGTATATACTTCTTACATATTTAGCACTAGACACCACACCAGACCCCCCCCCCCCCCACACACACACAGGAGAAGACTTTGGGCCCCATGTGCTCTTACTTTTCCCACATTTCCAGGAAGCTCAATTATCATTTCTAGTATAATGGTTCAGTAACCTCATTGCAAAATAAAAGGCATACCAGCAGGAGGGGAGGGAACCTATTAAACAAACACAGAAAGTACAATAATTTAGAACCATGTCATACAGGGGCAAACAATACTGTATCCTCAATAGTCCCTGAGTTACCAGGTGACATTAAATTTGTTCAGCATATTCCATTATGAAGACAAGGAATGTGCAATTCATTTTAGAAAAAAGTTTGTATTTGTTTGTTTATTTATTTTATTTTTGGCTGTGTTGGGTCTTCGTTGCTGTGTGTGGGCTTTCTCTAGTTGCTGCGAGCACGGGCTACTCTTCGTTGTGGTGCGTGGGCTTCTCATTGCGGTGGCTTCTCTTCTTGCGGAGCATGGGCTCTAGGCCCGTGGGCTTCAGTAGTTGTGGCTCGCGGGCTCTAGAGTGCAGGCTCAGTAGTTGTGGCGCACCGGCTTAGTTGCTCTGTGACATGTGGGATCTTCCCAGACCAGGGCTCGAACCTGTGTCCCCTGCGTTGGCAGGCGGATTCTTAACCACTGTGCCACCAGGGAGGTCCCAAGTTTTAGTTTTAAGATGATTCTTTGTTAGGTTTCTTCAATAATATTGCTAAACAAATGAGCTATTATGCAAAGACAGTTTTCTCTCACCAGTAAACTCATTATTTACCAAGTTTTGTAGTAACTTAGTAAGTTACACTAGTTTGGGAAAAGAAAATTACCGGTAGGAAAATAATTACAGAACGGTGTGTGTGATATAATACTTCAGCTGTGAAAATAGCAAATGAATGTTTCTGTCCCCAAACTCCCTTTGGTGACAGAGGGGAGCGTCTCTGCATTCAAAACACATGATAGGGCTCTGTCTTCAGCATAAATCCCCTTCATTTGTGACATAATAGTTTGCATGACTAATGCTTTTAATTCCTCATTTCCATGGACTGAATTGGTGAAAGATTCTACTTTCCCTGGAATTCCCAAGACTTAAAAGCTAACTCTTTGCTATTTCAAGGGCAACCTGCACAACCTGTTTTCAAAGCCTCTGAAATGAAGAACCAGGCTCCCAAGCATCAGGGAACCATGGGAGAGCAAGATAACTTGACAGTCTGAAAAGTAGAGCTGTTTAGTGTCACCGCTCCCTTGCCTCCCATGGTGCTGGAGACCTGATATTAGTGACCCCCACGACAGACTACACACATCATGGTCATAAAGTGATCCATTCAAGAGGTTCATTTGCAAGAGAACGTGAAAGCTAGAATTTATAATGAACTCTCAGGATACTTAAGGCTTAGTAGCAACTGATGTAAATTATTACAGGAAGCAAAGGATGCTTCCAAAATATGTACAAGTGTTCAGAGTACTTATGTGAGAAAAAGAAATATCCTCTCCCGGTATTTCCAAATTTGAGCACTCTATAAAGCACGTAGTGAATGTTGGAGGTCTCCTACCATCTGATTTCAAGATTTAGTATAAAGCTACAGTAATTAAGGCAATGTGGTGTTTGCATAAGGATAAACATAGAAGAGAGGCAGAAAAAAATCCATACGTATATAGCTGATGAATTTTTAACAAAGAGGCCTAGATTATTCAACGGGGGAAAATAGTCTTTTCAATAAATGGTACTGGAAAAAATGGATATCCCTCTGTAAAAAGTATGAACCTTGGTCTTGGCCACCATATGCAAAAATTTACTCAAAATGACCTACAGAATTAAGCATAAGTGCTAGAACTATAAAACTTCTAGAAAAATTAAAGAATAGGAGAAAATCTTTGTTACCTTGGGTTAGGCAGAGGTTTCTTAGGACATAGAAATCATGAACCGTGAAAGAAAGAAGTGGTAAATTGGACTTCATTAAGTTAAAAATGCCTGCTCTTTGAAAGACAATGTTAAGAAAATTAAAAGCAAGACATAGACTGGGAAAAAAATGTTTTCAAATCACATGTCTGATAAAGGTCTTGTATCCAAGATATATAAAAGAAATCTCAAAACTCATAAGAAAGCAAACCACCCAATTTTTAAAAAAATAGGCAAACGATTTAGACAGTTCACTAAAGAATGTATACATATGGCAAATAAGCACATGAAAACATGCTCAACATCATCAGTCATTGTGGAAATACAAATTGGAACCCTGCCTGATATGATATAATTACACACCCATCCGAGTGGCTAAAATTTTGAAATAGCAAGTGTTGATGAGAATATGGAGTACCTTGAAACCCTTATACGTCGCTAGTGGGAATGTAAAATGGCACAACTACATTTAAGAGAGTTTAGTAGTCAAACATCAAACATAAATTTACCATACAGTGTAGCAATTCTATTTCTAGGAATTTACCCAAGAGAAATAAAAACATACCTCTACACAAAAACCTATATACAAATGTTGGTAACATCTTTATTCATAGTCACCAAAAGCTGGAAACAACCTAAAGGTTCAACAGCTGGTGAATGGATAAACAAATTGTAGCACATCCATACAGTGAATACAACCCAGTAATAAAAAGTAGCATCTGCTGATACACACAGTGGTGTAGTGAACCTCAAGAACATTGTGCTGACTGAAAGAAGCCAGATTTAAAGGGCTTCCTACTACTGTATGATTTCACGCTCCTAAATTTATCCTCTTTAACACAACTAGGATTGCAGCCCAACAACTAGGACTGCAGCCCAACAGAGAGGCATATTACAGAATACAGAGTTTTCATGTGCATTTTCTATTTGGTTAAATTCGTAGTTTTTTTTCCCCTTAACTGAACTACTTATCAATGGAAGTTAAAGAGCTTCTCTTGAGAGTCAGCCAGAAACTTTTTAGCGTCAGATGTTCAGTGCTTGAAAGATAGTTCTTGGTGACGCTTGGACAGTTTAAACTGCCTTGCCACACCTTGAAAATGCCCTAAATTCTACCTTATTTCTGAGTTTAATCATACTGAAAAAGAAGACTGGGGACAATATGACTGGTAAGGGTCTGGAGGAAGGGAACTTGGAAATTGAGCAGAAAGATGGTAGCTGGTGCCTGATTGGAACTTCACAATTTAGAACTGAAAGGTCTGGTATGGTACTGGTACCTGTCACCCCACCAAACCTTCAGCAAACTATCCATTTCTATTTAATGTGCTGTGCAATTTAGCTCATTTCTACACGGCATCTAAGTACTTAGTCTTCCTTCAAAGTAGGAGTAGAGGAAAAAGAGGGTTACCACTAGAAAGCAACCAGGTTCTAAATATGCGGCTAATATAATTTGATTCTCTAAATTATTTTTAGAACTAAATAAGATATTAAAGTATCTTGTACAGTACTAGGCACTCAATACATATTCACCAAATTTTGAATTCCCTTCACTTCCTTTATGAAAGGAGAATATTTTTAGAACTGGAAAGACCTCAGAAGTTACCTTGTCCAATGTTTTAATTTTACATATAAGAAAACTAGGTTCAATGAGATTAAGTGTATTGCTCAAGCTCACACAGAGTTAGAAGTCCAACTTCCAGTTCATGCAGATCTAAAACACCTGCTTTCAACTGTGATGCCCCAAGAGCAGAGCCTGAGGAAGATCTGAGGGAGAGTTTTGCTCTATATATTTAGCGATCCATGGACCCTTTTGCTTCTGGTTCTGTGTTTGTTTTAGCTATTATCATTTATTTTTTTACTCCAGGAATGATATTCACTGAAAAGCCTTTCTCTTCAGGGACTATGATTGCCAGATTTAGCAAATAAAATACAAAGCACACAATTAGGTTTGAATTTCAAATAAACCACATAATTTTTTAGTCCGATGAGATATTTGGAAAACACTTATATTGGCACCTTATCTGTCAGCCCTATCGGGGACCAAACAATAAGTAGTTCCCAACTATGAAGATTTCTTTTTACCCTAAAACAAATAAACAATGGAAGACGGTCACTACCCCTATGGATAAATCTTGGCTTCCTGACCATTTTCTTCCCCATGACCATTTTTCCTCACCTGAGATCAGGACAACTGTTGTGAATAGCTGCTGTGACCAAAGCTGAGGCTGATAAGGATGGTGATGGAGCAGGAAAAAGTTGATGTGTCCAAGCAGCTTTGGGAGGACATGCTTTGCCAAACAGGAAGTACGCAATTCTAGTCAGAGAGACTGAAATTCAAATCCCTCTCTCTCACTAGCTTGTGACTGTATGACTTTGAGTAAGTTACTTAAACTCCCCCATACCCATCTATCTTTGGATTCTGCTTTTTTTTTCCCCATAAAATAAAGATACCTTACGTTTTTGTGAAGATCAAATATGATAACAGGAAGAAAGCACTGATCACTGTACCTAGAATATACTCTTATAAACTATCATTTCTTAAACTGTACACACATGTTTTATTACGTACTTTCCTGTGTATTTGATACAGTTCACACTAAAAATGGTTTAAGCAAAATTGTTAGATTGGAGGCAGACTGGTGAGGGACTTGAATGCCTGGAGGTAGAGTTTGGATGCTAAATTTTATTCTGTAGTTGTAGGGGAACAACTGCTACCCAATGTTTGGAGCCTACAAGTCAGACAGCCTCTTTCTAAGTTCCCCTAAAAACTACCTGGGAAATTTTGTAGCGTATCATTTCCTATAGGGTCAAGCACATGTTAAGCAACACAGAATGAACTGACCTGCCTTCTCTAGGCATCTTCTTTAGTTTCCTCAGGTCCAGCCTTGACAGAGAAGAAAATGAGAAGTTGTAACTCTTCCCACAGATCTACTTTGTGGGGCATGAGAAATGGGCAGGCATCAGACACAGAAATAATTCCTGCTTCATCACTTATTTATTAGTGGAATGGCCTTCTCCAAATTAATCAACACTTTCTGTGATCTCTACAGTAGGGATAACATCACCTAAGCTAGTAGGATCTTAGAATTAAGACTCTGGCAGAGTGCTGGTTACAGGAAGTGCTCGATATCTGGATTTTTATTTTCTGCTTAGTTAAAACACTATAGTTAAGTTTTATGAATCATAGGTCCTTGGAGAGCTCTTTCTCACACCTATCCTGAAAGTCTGTGACTCAGTTTCAGAAGACTGTCCAAAATTGAGGACCAGTCATTCAGACCAACTTTGTTTAGAAAATTGTTTTACTAAAATATCTTAGACAGTTGACACCTGAGTGAGTCAGATTCTTACTCAGCCTTCCACTTCATGCCATGTAGGCTGCAGTTCTAAGGTTCACCGGTTCCCTTGCTCACACCTTTAGAACCTGCAGATGTGTGTTATCTTCGCCTTCTGTTTGGTCAGCTTCAAGTGCTTCTAATCTTTTTATAACCAGTTCTGTTGGCTGTTATCTGGATTCCTTTTAGTGCCTTGTCTATTGTATACTTCTAACAGATCTCCACCCTCTTCCCTGGCAATTAGAAGGGCAATATAATTATTTAACAATGTGTCTTCTATTGAATAAGTTCCTCAATTGGACCTTTTCATCCTTTGCCATTTGTGTGTGTTTGTGTGAAAAATATCACTTGAAGGTTTTTCTTAACGTTGAATTCTTGCACAATTTCCTGAGCTAAACACCAAAGAAGGGCCCAGAGCACCTTTCTGCTAATGCCAGCCCCCTCTTCCTCCTCTCTCCATGCTTGGAGAGACAGCTTATATTTCCTACAACCTGGAAAGACTAATCAGACATATTATTTTAGCTTTAGCTCTGTTTTTTGTTATTTTCTCATATAATCTTACCACTCTTCCTATTCTGGTGTCATTATCTGTGGGGCTCCATAGTCACTGAAATCTCCAATTCCATAGTTCTTCACAGAATAACATGGGATACTGGAAAAAATAATGGACTTTGAGTCAAGAGAGGTAAGGCTCCAGGTTCTGCACTAACTAGCTATGTGACTTTGCCAAGACAGTTAATTGCTTTGGGTTTCAGATTCTTTATCTGCAAAATATCTACAGAACACATACCCCCTTCAGGTTTGTGCTTTGTACACCTTCACCTCTGAAGCGACATCTATGGGTTTTCCCATCCATTCCCGACCACCCAGCAAAGAACTGCTTTTACTTTATTTCAATAGTTGACTCAGTTTTTGCCAAATGACTACTCATATGCTCTTTTACTAGCTCCAAGTGGCTCAGCTTAAACCCAACATAAAGCACTTCAATGATTTATTTACACCATTTCTGAATATTCGACATAGATCCACCAACCTAATAGTTAGAACTACTAACTATTCTCTGTAAGGTAAAATGTTAGTCATATAAATTTTCCCTAAACCATAAAAATATATTTATAATTTAAAAGTGAAATTGTACATATCCTAGTCAACTTGTGAAATTCTCTGCTCTTTTTCTTAAAAGCAACTATACTCCAATAAAAAAAAAAATTTAAAAAAACCCCACATGGTTCAACAAGGACCTACTGTATAGCACAGGGAACTATATTCAATAACTTGTAATAACATATAATGGAAAAGAATCTGAAAAAGAATAGATATATAAATGTATTGTATAACTGAATCACTTTGCTGTACATCTGAAACATTGTAAATCAACTACACTCCAATAAAAAAAATTTTTTTAATAAAAAAAGTGGGTTGATGGAAGAGTGTTAGCTATAAACTACATTTGTTGCCCTCATTCTATGCAGAATAAAGTAGAAGAGCAATAACCAGATGTGTTACGTTCCTGGAAAGGCAAAAAATAAATTCCAAATGAGAATTTGAAGACCGTCTCCATCTTTCTTTCTTTTTTTTTTTAACAATTTTTTAAAATTAATTTTATTTTTGGCTGCGTTGGGTCTTTGTTGCTGCACACGGGCTTCCTCTAGTTGTGGTGAGTGGGGGCTACTCTCTGTTGCGGTACGCAGGCTTCTCATTGTGGTGGCTTCTCTTGTTGTGGAGCACGGGCTCTAGGCACACGGGCTTCAGGAGTTGTGGCGCCCAGGCTCTAGAGTGCAGGCTCAGTAGTTGTGGCGCACGGGCTTAGTTGCTCCGCAGCATGTGGGATCTTCCCGGACCAGGGCTCGAACCCGTGTCCCCTGCATTGGCAGGTGGATTCTTAACCACTGAGCCACCAAGGAAGCCCCCCTCTCCATCTTTCTTGAGACTTGTAGTGTTCTTATTTCCTCAGAGCTTGTCTCTCCCTGGTTGCCTTTTTGAGTAGAGCTGATTAGAGTATAGCAGTAGAGCTCAGGGTTCCAGGAATCTCCCCTAGAGTCTGGGCAGGAGCCTTAAGATAGGAGTTACCTACAGCTTGGGCCCAAATCCTTGCATTATCAGATACCTCCAGCCAGGGTGAGGACCAGCGAACCACAGTGACACGCAGAAAGCAGCCCACAAATTTACTGACCACAAGCTCTGCCCAGCTCTGCGCTAACAGCCTGTCTACCCCCTGACTCCCAGAGTTACACCAGTGGAAACAAAAAGGAGGGGGCGTCTTGACTTTGAAAGTGAAGCTATGCTAAAATTACAAAGAAGCTAAGTGTGTCCTTGGTGGTGTTTTCCTTTGAATGTAAGTGTATATCATAAGTTAAACCCTGTAAGCTCAGGGAGGGGTGCTGCAGAAGCTGCTGGCTGCTCTTCTCTCCAGCCTTTCTTTCTTGGCTAGGTTCAGGCTTCCCCATCTCACTGGGCCACCTATAGTACTTGAGTGGTCATCTTGTCTTCAGTCTCACCCTACCTGCAGGGTCAAAGTACTTTTCCTGAAACTCTAATTCAGCTGGGATTTCCCCTGTAGAAAGTCCTTCCCTTGATCCCGATCATCCTCAGCATACAGTCAAAGGTCTTCACCGTTTCCTACCCGTTGTCCTCCATAATCTTGACCCTTCCTACTTACCTTGCCTCACTCTACACTCTCCTCCCTCTTGCATAATAATCTCTAACAGTGCTGAACTTTTCACATGTCTCTGAACACAGAATAGTACTTCAAACCTCTAGAGTGCCCTCCTCTCAGACCATTACCTTCTTGTCCACTTGGTTAATTTACATTCAACCCATCTGATCAATGGATAGATAAAACTCTTATGCAATCTTCAAAACCCAATTCATGAAAAGTTAATGGGAAACATAGTATTTTGTTGTCATTTGTAGTTGCAAACATTTTTATTACTAATAACATTCAAGATTTTTCGTATTTATCAGCCACTTATATTTCTTGTTTGAATAATTTGATTCTTTTATCTATTTCTCTGTTTTTATAGTATTTTTTAGAAGCAATGCATAAGATATTTTGCTGTAAGGAAAGCCCATTTGTTTGTCATATTTAGGGGCAAAACTTTTCTTCCAATATATTGATTGTCTTTTAGTATCCTATTTCAGTGGACAGTTTTAAATCACTGTGAAAATTTTGCCTGTAGTTAAATTCTACCCAAGTTCTATTGTTGATGTTGGCTGCTTTGAATTCTTGATTGCAACAGTAATTAAGAAGTATTTTCTAATTTTAAATTTCTAAATTTAAAAAATACCATACTTAACAAGAACAGTAACAAAACCAAATTCATTAGTCACAGCCCCCAACATAGTGTAGGTGTACCATAAACCATTGCTAAGTGAAATGATGGTGCACAGAAGGCCAGAATCGAAGTGGTAAAGTTAGAACCTTTCTATTTTCCTGTAAGTTCCATCTTCCTTCTGACTTTCATAGCTTCAGAGGTATCACATACAAGATGCCAAAAAAGCATCTTGTAAGCAAGTACCATTTTACCTCCAGTACCCAGTCTCTCTCAGAAGATGCCAGTTCCATCTTGAAATGACCTGAGAAAACCAAGCAAACCCTAAGTCTTCTTCATTCCAGAAGAAAAGGGAAGATCTACTCCAAACCTTACCTGGGAAGGTCAGTCAAATGATATGGTCACTTTACTTGCTCTTTCGACTGTACTTGGTCCAGAACTTCTAAAGCCATCACCTACTAGCACCTGTCCCCAGACCTGCTGTGATAGTTTCAGCCTCTTGAGCATTCACATGGTTAATCTTGGGCTAACTTGGCCAGAATTTTTAGGGCCATTTCCATCCCAAACACTACAAGGACCTCTGTCCCGCATTAGGTCATGACTGGTGTCCAGACCAGGGTGGAAGGAATATTCACTACTGGCCTCTGGCATCAGTTTTCCTCACATGGTGGACTGCTTGAGTTCCTGTATCATATTTTCCCAATACTTTTCATATAATGTGAGTGATTATATGACTTTAAGACTTAAGATATTCATAGATCATGCTAAACAATATGGAGAACCTTCTAGACTCCATTTTAAAGATAACATAAAGACATAATATTTATGCAGTCACCAAATATGTATTAAGTGCTTCTCTGAGCTGGATACTGAGGATACAGTTGATCTGGAGATAAACGTAAAGCATAGATACTTGTAACAAGTAATAGTCAGTAGGTATTAAAGATAAAATTAAAACAGCTAAAACTTTTAAAGTATAATAGCTTAAAGTCTAAAGTTAAAAAGTCAACTTAAAAAGACACAATACAGTAGTTTTGTAAGTCACTCTTTTATAAGGAATGCCTTTGCCGATACTATACGGCAACATAACATGCCACACTGTTTGTTTCTGACCCAGTTCTTATCTCTAGTTCTGCCTTCTCCCCTGAACTCCAGATTCCCTGAAGGGTCGATTCTGTCCTCCACAAAAGCTGTCTTCTCCACTTAGAAGTTTAATAGCTCTAGATAGTTTAATAGAAGTTTAATAGTAATAGTTTGAAAGAAGTTTAAAAGTTTAATAGTTAAGTTCAAACTTAGCACATCCAGAAAGAAACCCCAATCTGCTTCCTAAAACCTGCTCTTCCAGGGATCTCCCTCATCTCAGTTAATGACTACTATTGTTTTGGTTGTTCCAAAACGAAAACCTTATACTCTTGACTCCTTCCTCTCTTTCAAATGTCCATTCCATCACCAAATCCCATCACATCTAAATTTAAAATATATTCATGATTCTGCTACCTCTCTCCACCTCCACTGTTATCAGCCTGGTCCAAGGTACCTCATCCCTTTTCTGGACTATTGAATATTCTACCTCATCTTCCTGTTCTGCCCTTGTCTCCTGCAGTCTATTCTTAACCCACTCATCAAGGCAATTGCTTTAAAGTATAAACCAGGTTATATCACTCCTCTACTCCAAAGCCTCCAATGGCTTCCCATGTTGCTCAAGGTGATAGCCAATGCCCTTGCCACAACCTACCGTGACCTCCCCGCAACTGTCTTTCTAGCCTGTTTTACTCCCATTGTCTGCTTTTGGAAGAACCAATAAGATCTTGATATGTCACTAATTACTAGAATATAAATTTATTCCTTCAACTAAGACTAGCCATATAACATAGAATTACATATCACAAGAAGCACATGTCAACTGAAACTAACACCCCTGGTACAGGAGGATAAATGAAGTTGTAGCTTGTGTTATCCGATAGTGTTGAGGAGTACTCTCATGTACTTCCTGCCCAATCAAACCTTATGGTGACCTTTGGAGCTAGATAGGAAGAACTCAACAAAATATGCTACAGCTTTTTATTTTATTATTTTGGCAATATCATCTAAAATATATATATATATGTATATATATATATATATATATCTGAAAACCAGAAACAAAAGTGAAGATTGTTGTGATGATATAAAGACCTTAAAAAATTAAAAAGAAGCCCACTATTGAAAACACTTACATTTGCAACTAATTGTAAATTCTATAACATTTCCATCTATAAGACAACTTTATTTATTTACTTATTTATTTTGGCAAGAGAAGGGAAGGGAAGAAAGAAACTGTTAAAAAACAAAAACAAAAAAAAGATTTCCTTTTATCCTTTAACTTACAAGAAAATTAAAGGCAAATCCATTTCCCAGATGAGGTAAGCAACTCATCCCAAATTCCTGGTAACATCCTTTCCCTCAATTTCCATCAGATAGTCCAGGTTCTGTTTTTAATGCTATTTGTACTGTTTTACACCACAGTACACTTTATAAACTACCATAGATCTTTTTGAAAGCGGGCAGGAAAATACAACTCCCAAACATTTTTCAATTTCACCATGTGTCATATTTTTTTAAAGTCCTTTACCAAAAAGATATTTCTGAATTTCAGAATCAATCCAAGGTTTCCTCTTTTCTGTTCATGTTATTGGGATCTAAACTTTACCTTCAGGTTTGGGTTATCAAGTTGCTGGGATTTTTTTTCTATTTACTTTACTTTTCATTTATTTTCTTGAGATATAATTTACATATAACTTTGTGCAAATTTAAGGTGTACATACAGCCTGTTGATTTGATACATTTATATATTGCAGTATGATTACCACCATAGCTTTAGCTCACACTTTTATCATGTCACATAATTATAATTTCATTTGGGGTGAGAGCCTTTAAAATCTAGTCTCTTAGCAGTTTTGAAGTGTATGATACATTATTGTTGACTATAATCACTCTGCTGTGCATCAGATCTCCAGAATTTATTCATCTTCTAGTTGCAAATTTGTACACTTTAACAACATCTCCTCAATTTCTCCACCCCCTAGCCCCTGGCAACCACCATTCTACTCTGTTTGTACGAGTTCAGCTTTTTCAGATTCCACATGTAAGTGATACCATGCAATGTTTGTCTTTCTCTGACTGGATTATCTCACTAAACATAATGCCCTCAAGGTCCATCCATGTTGTCGCTAATGGCAGAACTTCTTTCAGCCTTCTTTCTCATGGCTGAATAATATTTCATTGTATATATACCACATTTTCTTTATCCACTCATCCCTTGACAGAAATTTAGATTGTTTTCATATCTTGGCTGTCTTGTGAATAATGCTACAATAAACATGGGAGTGTAGATATCTATTCAATATCCTGTTTTCATTTCCTTTGGATGTATACCCGGAAGTGGGATTGCTGGATCATACGGTAGGTGTATTTTAATATTTTTGTGGAAACTCCACATTGTTTTCCATAGAGGTTAAACCAATTTTCGCTCCCACCAACAAGGCTTCCATTTTCTCCACATCCTTACTATCACTAGCTATCTCTTGTCTTTTGATGATAGCCATTCTAACAGGTGTGAGGTGATGTTTCATTGTAGTTTCCTTGATGATTAGTGAGGTTGATCATCTTTTTTATATATCTGTTGGCTATTTGGATGTCTTCTTTTAAAAAATGGCTATTCAAGTCCTCTGCCCATTTTTAATTGCATTATTTGGTTTTTTTGGTATTGAGTTGTATGAGTTCTTTGTATATTTTGGATATTAATCCCTTATCAGATGTTTGCAGATATCTTCTGCCATTCCATGGGTTTCCTTTTCATTTTGTTGATTGTTTCTTTTGCTTGCAGAAGCATTTTGGTTTGAGGTGGTGCCACTTGTTGATTTTTGCTTTTGTTTTTTGTGCTTTTGACGTCATATCCAAAAAAATCATTACCAAAACTAATGTCAGGGAGCTTCTTCCCTATGTTTTCTTTTAGGAGTTTTATGATATCAGGTCTTCTGTTTAAGTTTTAATTCATTTTGAGTTAATTTTTGTGAGTGGTGTAAGATAGGAGTTCATTCTTCTTTTCTTTTCTGTCATACATCTTTCTTTTCTTCCTTCTTTCTTCCCTTCTTCTCTCCCCCTCTTCTTCTTCATTTTCCTCTTTCATTTATAGATTTTTTCTTTTTAAATCAAAACCGTGTGTGTGTGTGTGTGTGTGTGTGTGTGTGTGTGTGTGATGGGGGGAGGGGAAAAGAGAGAAGGAGAGGGAGAGGGAGGAAGGGATGGAATGGCTCTTTAAAGGGGTTTTCCAGTATTTATGTTATGAAAAAATTAAAGTTTTTCTCTAACTTTTAAGGAAAGCCAAATGTTAGAAATAGTAATTAAAATGTTTACATTGAAGCAGATTACTAGAACTGCAGTGCAGCCAAACCTGGCAGCTTTTGATAAATTAGAATGAGCCAGGGCTTCCCTGGTGGTGCAGTGGTTAGGAATCTGCCTGCCGATGAAGGGGATTCGGGTTCGAGCCCTGGTCCAGGAAGATCCCACATGCCACAGAGCAACTAAGCTCGTGTGCTACAGCTGCTGAGCCTGGAAGCCATGAACCACAACTACTGAATCCCGGATGCCTGGAGCCCATGCTCCACAACAAGAGAAGCCACTGCAGTGAGAAACCTGCACACTGCAACGAAGAATAGCCCCCCACTCGCCGCAACTAGAGAAAGCCCGCGTGCAGCAACAAAGACCCAACTCAGCCAAAAATAAATTAAAAAAAAAAATTAGAAAGAGCCACACAGGCTGGTCTTTTTTCACTAAAACGCCAGTGTCCGGAAAGCAAAACCTCTCCACATACCACCCTTGTTTCAGATCAGATAAACTGAGCAAACAACAATGCCTACCAACATGACAAAATGCCCACTGTACAAGAGAAACTGGAAATTGTTATCAGTGAGTGAAGATGGCTCTGGAGAACATGAAGACCAGGATTTTTTTTTTTTTTTTTTGGCAGTACGCGGGCCTCTCACTGTTGTGGCCTCTCCCGTTGCGGAGCACAGGCTCCAGACGCGCAGGCTCAGCGGCCATGGCTCACGGGCCCAGCCGCTCCGCAGCATGTGGGATCTTCCCGGACCGGGACACGACCCCATGTCCCCTGCATCGGCAGGCGCACTCTCAACCACTGCGCCACCAGGGAAGCCCGAAGATCAGGATTTTTTTTTTTTTTTTTTTTTTTTTTTTTTTTTAGAGAAGATCAGGATTTTGATGTAAAGTTTGATCTTTGGGCTTCTACCAAACTGCCCTTCATTTGAAGAAGCATCATTCTGGGTCATTCAGGTGACCAACATTATCTTGATCAGTCCAGATACCACTGACACATTTGAGAAAATAAAAATGAAGGGGAGGAGAGAAAGCTTTACTGCCTGACTTTCCCTAAATGCTCTTATTTAAAAAGCTCTCCCAGACCCTAGAAGAGCACTTGTTTCACACTGTCCCGAGGGAATAAATCTACAGCCTGCAAAGTTCCCACACCCTTTGGTGCCACAAATATCTGGTAAAATAGCTTTGGAACTGTCACACAGTTCCCCCGTGCAGCAATGCCTTGTAAATGAAATAAAGGAATTGCCAGTGAGCAAACTTTGCTGATTGCCTCCCATATTTAAATCAGACCTTCTGATCAAGGAATAAATAATTTTGCCATGTATTTAGAAATTTAGAAATTATAGAAATTATCATGTAGAGCATGGTTCTCAACACTGGGGGCACACAGAAAATATCTGATGCCTGTGATCCACACCTAGAGACCTGGGAAAGGACTAGGCATCAGTGTTTATTGAAAGCATTCACACACACTCCCTCCTGGTAATACTGATGCACAGCCGAGTCAAGAACCACTGGCTATTGAAAACTGACTGGTTTTTAGAAATTCGTGTTTTAATTATTAGGGGATTTTGTTTATCATAGCCCACTAATGTAAGCATCTCACTTGGCCAGATAGTTTTCACTTTGTGTGGCAGGGCCAGAAACCTGGAACTCTTACTTTTTAAGTGATCTTTAGGTATACATATAATTACCATGTCTGTGGAGTGTTCTGAGTTTCTCAGTTGGTAGCCAGGTTCTTTAAAAGAAAGGTATGTAACTTGATTGCTTTGAAAATAATTCAGTAAGTCCAGGTGTTAACATACAAATAGTTCTCAGGGCCATGTTTAGCACTTTAAAATTTTATCATTAGTTGCATGAAAAACAAAAAAAGCCAAAGACTCATTCCTACATATTAGAGGGCTTTTTCTCTTGAAGAAACTCAAAAAAGAAAAGCACAGATTTTAGTCTGGGGTATGTGTGTTTGTGTGTGTGTGTGTGTGTGTGTGAGAGAGAGAGAGAGAGATTTGGATTCTTCTTTTGTTTTTTTCCTTACTCATCTTGGATTTTTCTTTTCTTTTAAATAGCAGTAGTTCATATTTTTTTTCAGTTATACATATACATGTATATCTATATCTATATAAATATGTTCTTTTTCAAATTCTTTTCCCATTTAGTTTGTTATATAATATTGAGCAGAGTTCCCTGTGCTATACAGTAGGTCCTTGTTGGTTATCCATTTTAAGTATAGCAGTGTGTACATGTCAATCCCAAACTCCCTAACTATCCCTTCCCCCACCCTTCTCCCCTTGGATTCTTTAAAAAAGAAGAAAACAGTCTCAGCAATATTCACACTTTTATAAACATGAAAAAACATATAACCTTATCAATATAAGTTTCACACAAATATAATTAATGCTGCTTCTGCTGCACTGTGACAGAGTAGTTAAATAAACCCTGCCAATACATTAACGCTTAAGCAAACCAGAAAACAAGTCTCTCCCCACTCAAAAAATCATAATGTGTTTCAAATTCCATTTGAAAAGCTATGAGAGAAATTTTAAAGGCAAACTTATTTTAAGGAAATAAAAGTTTTTCTCATAAGATTGCTGCTAATCAAGAAACTCAGTCAAGTTCTTACCCCCTTGTCTATGCGTATTCATTCCCATGCAGTAAATAAACTGGATTGTGCAAATTCTCAAAATAGAAAAACTCCCAGCATCAGGTGGCTTTTTTCTAGGTGAGGACTAGGTCACATGAAGAGCAATTTTACAGTAAAATGAGTATGTTCTCTTTTAGTCTCATCTTGTTTACTGTCTCCTATGTGTCCAAATGTAAATGAGCTCTGAGATTGAATACTATATGAAGTCAGTTCTCCTTACAAGTATTCCAGTTCTTTATCAATATCTAATAGTTCAGAAGAAAAGTCATTTTACATTGATTTAGCAAGAAATTGGCAGTGTGTTATCAACACATGAGCCTCTATTACACTGTACTAAGAGAAAAGCAAATCGTGAATGAAGTGAGGAAAATTGAAGTGAAGCAGAGCCAGGGGTAGAAAAGGAAGGACAACAGTTGGCGGGGCAATCAGGAACGCTTCTCTAAGATTAGCTTTAATTTGTAATACTCAGATATGATTTTATATGTTTGCTGTGACAGTTGTGCTTTGCACTCATGACAGAAAGGACCCCAACCCCAGAGCATCATCATCCACAGTAAATCTTATAACTCAGACTGAAACTCAAGTCCAGTGCTGTACCTCAGCATGAGGTTAATTAAAATTTTTTTTTTAATTGGGGGTTCCCTGGTGGCGCAGTGGTTGAGAGTCCGCCTGACGATGCACGGGACACGGGTTCGTGCCCCGTTCCGGGAAGATCCCACATGCCGCGGAGCAGCTGGGCCCGTGAGCCATGGCCGCTGAGCCTGCGCGTCCAGAGCCTGTGCTCCTCAACGGGAGACGCCACAACAGTGAGAGGCCCACGTACCGCAAAAAAAAAAATTAAAAAATTAAAAAAAATTAAAGTAACACTTTAACTATAATGAAAACTTCCATGTTATAAGTCGATATTCAGTCATCACACATGGTGAAAAGGGCAAACTCTAGAGCCAGAAGAACATGGATTCAATTTTATTTTCACAAGAAACTCTGAGAAACTCATCTTACCCTCCAGGACCTCAAATTCCTTTGATACCTACTTTGTAGAGATAATCTGTCGTTTGCAGGATTAGGGATAAAATATGTAAACTACCTAGTACATAGTTGATGCATAATAAATGGTAGCTACTATTTTTTTTTTTACAACTGCTGTAAAGAAAATTAACCTGGCACGTGGCCTTTAGAAGGTATTCAACAAAATTAATTAGTTGTTTCTTAAACACATTTGTCTAAAATATTTACTCATCCTTTTTGAGTCTACCATTTAAGTCTGTTAAATTTATAAATAACTGAGAAGATAAACCAGTTTAAAAGAAATAGGAAATCATGTAAATGTATAAAAATATACAGTGGGAAACCCTTAATAGGACGTGTTCTCTGATGAAATTCAGTCTAGCAGCAGAGCTTGAAAGCCAACAAAAAAGAAACATATTTCTGGACTCTCTTTTCTCTTCCCAGCTGTCCCACTTGGCTGTGACATGAGACTAGGCACAGGCAGTTACCAAAACCAACAAGCAGACAAGAGTTTCAACTTGGATCTAAAAGAACCACATGAGGGAGATGCCAAAAGCTACAGCCCAAAGAGTGGCTGAGGGTTGGGAGCTGGGAAGAGTAGTTATGATGACGAGGGAGACAGAGAAAGAGAAGAGGGAGAGAAGCACAGGAAACAGGGAGGAGGGGAACTCACCAAGGCAGCTGAAAGGCACCTTTCTCATTCTGAATGCCTATTTTACAAACTTGCTGTGGCAAGATGAAACATAGAAACCGAAACCCACACAAATTCATAGCTTAATGAATTATTATAAGGGGAGCACCCTGTAACCACCACCTAGGTCAAGAAATAGAACTTTGCTAACATCCCTGAAACACCTCCTTATGTCCCATCCAAATTCAACACCTTCCCTCTTCCCAGAAGTACACACCAACCTGACAAGCACTGTAATCATTCCTTCTGTTTCTTCATAGTTTTTCCACCCCACAATGCACCTCAGACACTCTAAGACTTCCCTAATTTAAAAAAATTGATATCTTTTAAGTTGTTTTTATTCTAGAGATCTCCTCTCTGTTTCTTTTCTTTGCAAGTGATCTGTTGAAGAACCCAGGGCATTTGACCTGTAGAGATTCCCACAGTCTGGATTTTGCAGATTGCACAGAGTTTAACATTTCTTCTGTCCTCTGTACTTCCAGCAAATTGGCAGCTGGGGCCAGAGGCTTGCTCAGACTCAGGTTTGGCAAGTTTATAGGCAGTGATGTGTTCTTTCATCAGGAGGCACATGATGTAGCTCTTTACGTGATGTTAGTAGCCTTTGATGCTTGATGCTTAGATATATTCATTGATTAGGGTTTGTAAAATGGTGATATTCTAATTCTGTCATTTCTTCTACATTCATTAGCTGGAATACTTATATAAAGATATATTTCTTTCATCTACTTTAGATTACGCAGTAGTATAATTCATCTGAAAAGGCAGGATAATTGCTTGATTCTTTCCTTTTATTTACTGGTGTTCAAAGTAATAAACTGACTCTTTATCATCATTCAAAGGTGACTGATTGGGGTTTTCTTCATATTATTATGAACCCCTTGAATTTAAACATATTCAATGGTTCTGGCTGCTTTTATCAGCCACGTGCACTGAGCTAGCCCTTCAGTGTTTTAAAGACAATAGTTGATACCTGATGCCGAGGATTTATTTCTTATGCCTTTATTTGTATGTAGCATCAGAAAATTGAGTTGGATAGATTTGGTATTCCTTGATAACGCCACCTTGATAAAACCTAATTTTATGAACCTGGCCTTTACATTTATGCTAAATAAAATGGCAACTCTTCCAAATACTGGAAAACATACAATATCACAAGTTCATTCTAAATTGATCACTCTCCAAAGCAATACATAATTTCTAACTTTACTGAAAATAAATAAATAAGTTAATTAATTAACTAATTAATCTGAGATCCTGGGAGTCATGGAAAAAGAAATACCAGCCATCCAACCAGCAGAGGGAGTGAAAGTTAACGGACAAATCCAGTCTCCCATACTCCGCTTTCCTATTGGTGAAATCACTCATATTGTTTTGGAGAGAAGAAGATACCAGGGACAAGACAGGACATATCTGTGCGACTCTGTTGTCTGTTGGATGCAAAAGAACTACATTGATTCTTAACGAAGGGAAAATACAGCAGTAAGGGTAAAAAGTATTCTCCTGCATTTCATCAGAGCCGCCTTTACTCAGAATTAAACATATCATTGTCCACAGCCTGACTGATAACTGACTTGGAGGATTAGGAGGGAAGAAGATATGATTACCTTATTTTTTGTAAATTTTAAAAATAGAGGCATCCAGTGGTGATATGAATCCCTTAAAGTCACATCAATTCAGAAGTAGAGGCAAAATTTTATACAAATCATCCAAGCCCCATCTCAGTTTTTCACATAGAACCTTAGTCAATGAGAACTTTTAAAGGAAGAAGAGCTTACAAAAGTGTCTTGCAGTTTTTCTACTTGTCTTTGCTAATAATGATCCAGCCAAGGCAAGAATAAGAGCTTGAGAATACAGAGCACCCGAGCATTCCCTGATTTCTTTGCAAATTTTCCTCTGGGGTTGGTGCTTTAATTTCCAATCAGTCTGAGTCAATAACGTATGGTTGTCAGTGCCATTGTTGACTCTCACAATTTCTTGTCTCAATCCCATAGTTCCTAGAGCTTGGGGCTTGGGGTCACTGGCAGGGGTTTTGATTTGGGGCTTTCTATGTTTACACAAAAGGGCAAGTCAGTATCTCTCCTGTATCAGTGAATCCTGGACTAAACTGATCTATCAAGCTTTGTAAACAAATGAAGATCTTAAAGGATGGAAAGAAGGCTCTCTGGAAGTCTCCACTGCTTTTACATTTCATTGAATCCACAGACTCTTGCTTGCTTCCCACAGAGATCTGACTACAGCTGAATAAGAAAGAAAGAAAAGTCACATGAGAAGAATGGAATGCTCTTACAATATTTTTAGGCTGCAATGTATACTGAATTCCGTTCACACAGTCCTGGAGGAGGTTTGGCCCATCTTCACAGAGCATGCCACAACTCCTGCTTATTGCAACAGATATGTACATTTCTCAAGGACTGACAATAATTAAAGAAAAAACAAAGTACGAGGCTCTTTGCATAGGATTGTTGAGGCAGACTTTCCTTTTTCTTTAGTTGATACCTGTTTCATAAAAAAGATGGTTAACTGGTGTTGGAAAGTTCAAATCTTTCTCCAACCTAATGGACTCATAACTGTGCACCTAATTCAAACTAATTTTGGAGATCACAGGGCAACTTCTAACTTTCCAAGAGGCTAATAAAAAAAAAACAAGAAACGTTTTTGAACAATCTACCTCATTTTTAAAGAGATAATACAGATAATTTTTTTATGAAAAATTTTCCTTGGAGACATGGGTTGAATAAATGAGTACCTCTTAGTGGTGACCATAAATGAATGAGTTCAGTTCTTGCTTTCATTGAACTTAAAGGGCGTGGGTTTCCACTTGCATGTTCATTTGTCTTTATTCTGTGAATCTAATCTGACTATTCCATACCAACAGACATTGGGGTCTCCTGAATTCTGTTCTTTCTCAGCCTAGGAGCCTTCAACCCAGGTGCAATGCTTTAATTGCTTCTAAGTGTTCTGAAACACCCAAGGCTGTGCTAAGTTCCTTTAGCTGAGTGGAATACCAAGTTAATGAAGTCAAGGTCATTGATTCAGTCATGCTTAAGATGAACCTGCTAATCTTGTCCTCCTCTGTGTCAACTGAACACAATACCACCGCACACATCCCCGCTGGCATTGTAAGTCCATTAGTCAACAAGAGGAAATGATAGGCATATATGGACGGAGACAGACTGTACTAAACTTGTCTCAGCCACTTCATAGCTTTGTGAACTTAGGTAGATTACTTGGTGCTTCCATTTCCTCATCATAAAATAGTGATAATAATAGCAACTGCCTCATAGGATTGTTGTAAAGATTTAATGAGACTATCCATGTAACGTGCTTAACACAACAGTAGGGATGTAGAAAATACTCAATAAATAGCATTTTTAATTTCAATTTTTTGCTATTCGTATTGTTATTGAAAAACATTTCAAGGCACATGAGTTCCATGGTGCTACTTGTATGTAAGTATGGGTTATAGCTTGAATTCCTTTGGCATTGGTACATATTGGCTTTAAAACTGAGATACACAAGGTACATAGAAGAAGCCAACACACCCTCATGACAGTGCAAAAGAGGTAGTAAACCTTCATTCTCAGAGCCACTTCACATGTCACACACTTAAATCAGCCAACAACACAGCTGACATATAACCAGCAAGTAACTCATTGGTGCCCACTGTGACTTTTCAATCTGCTGAGGATGTTTTCCAGTGATGAAGCCTAAATGGTGTTTAGTAATGAGGAGAGAAGATATAATTCAAGATGTGAAAAAGATGGTCTCCTCTTTTAACAAATCCAGAGTGCAGCCATTTATCTATTTTTGCCTTTTAGGAGAAAAAAGAGTTGAATTAGAAGAGTTTTCTGTTTTGTTTTCATTTTTCTTTTCTTTTTAATATAAAACATGTCATTGGTTTTACACTGCACAAGTCAAACAAAGGGATAGATAAATAATTCCCTGATGGTTTAGAGGAGTATCAGTATCTATTTCAAATCATCCCCATACCAATTTCAAGTGCATATCTACACAACTTAAATGTGGTCAATGATTGTTCACTCCTCTTTAGCTTGGATATATAACCTAAGAAGTATATCTTAAGATGGATGGAAAAAGAGAATACTCCAAGTACTTCTTTACATTTTAGCAGAAGCATTGACTAAAGTGGAGCAGTCATTAATTCTATTAAGCACACTAATTCCTGGACAACTACTCTAAGTGATTCTAATTCAGTAAGAATGGGGAAGGGTCCAGGAATCTCTGCTTTTCAGCACTCTTCCGGTGATTCCTATGATCTGACACATCAGGAACATTGGTCATCTGTTGTTTTTGCTTGCCCAACATCTCTTCCTTCTTCTGATAAGAGCACCTCAGTTTTCCTTTCATAAAGTACTCCTCCCCAACTCTCAGACCCTGTGGGTGGTTGGTGCTGATTCCACCACAAGCTTCAAAATGGGGTCTAGGTCCCAGGCCTGTTCATTCATTGTAATCAAACATTCAGTATCTCTGGTCACACTGAGGTAAGTGTCAAACTCAATTCTGGAGTGTTGAAACCATTGGAAAGAGGAGCTCTTTCTCCTCTGGGTTTAGGAAGCTGTATCCATCTGAAAAAAAGAAGCTAACACAGAGGTGGAATAAATGGAGAAAGGAGAGAGAGAATGAATTTAGATGACATTGTTTAGATTCTTAGATCCAGGTGATATTTTTATTGTAAAAACATAACCCATAATGACAGTGATAAAAGAAATAAAATGGAAACATAACTAAAAGTTTATAAGTTCAGATGGAAATGTAAGACTTAAGCTATATGACCCAGTAATAACTATTTTCTAAAAGTTTATTAAATGAGGCATAGGAAACTGTGGTGATCAGATATACATCATAAGAGTATATTGTGAATTTTATAGAATTTTTCAAACTTTATAATTGCATTTAACATGAAATGACTAATTATCTTCACCTTAAGTGGCATGCTTCAGGTATAACTATGTTTAAAATACATGTATGGGAATTCCTTGGTGGTCCGTTGGTTAGGACTTAGTGCTTTCACTGCTGTGGGCCTGGGTTCAATCCCTGGTTGGGGAACTAAATCCCACAAAGCAAAACAGATAGAAATGCACAATTCAACAATAATAATTGAAGACTTTAATACCCCACTTTAAATAACAAATAGAACTAGATAGAAGATCAACAAGGAAATAGAAGACTTAACACTGTAAACCAAATAGACCTAAAAGACATCTATAGAACATTCTACACAGCAAAAGAATACACATTCTTCTCAAGTACACATGGGACGTTCTCCAGAATAGACCATATGTTAGGCTGTAAAACAAGCCTAGATACATTTAGAAGAATTGAAATAATACAAAGTATGATCACCAACCACAATGGATTGCAATTAGAAATCCATAACAGAAGGAAGTTTGGGAAGTTCACAAGTATGTGGAAATTAATCAACACACTCCTAAATAATCAACAAGTTAAAGACTAAACCAAAAGCAAAACTTAAAAATACTCTGAGGGACTTCCCTGGTGGTGCAGTGGTTAAGAATCTGCCTGCCAATGCAGGGGACATGGGTTTGATCCCTAGTCCAGGAAGATCCCATATGCTGTGGAGTAACTAAGCCCGTGAGCCACAACTACTGAAGCCCTCGCGCCCTAGAGCCCTAGTGCCACAACTACTGAAGCCCACGTGCCTAGAGCCCATGCTCTGCAACAAGAGAACCCACTGCAATGAGAAGCCCACACACCACAATGAAGAGTAGCCCCTGCTCGCCACAGCTAGAGAAAGCCTGCATGCAGCAATGAAGACCTAAAGCACCAAAAAAAAAAACCCAAACAAACTTTGAGATGATGAAAATGAAAACAGAACATACCAAAATTTATGAAATGCAGCTAAAGCAGTGCTTGAAGAGAAATTTATGGTAATAAATGCCCATTAAAAAAGAAGAAAAGTCTCAAATCAATAACCTAACTTTCCACTTTAAGAAACTAGAAAAATAAGATAAAACTAAATTCAAAAGAAGCAGAGGGAAAATGAATGATTAGATAGCAAATAAATGAAATAGAGAATAGAAAAACAATCAATAATCAATAAAAGTTGGTTCTTTGAAAACATCACCAAGATTTACAAACCTGTAGCTAAAGTACCAAGAAAAGAAAGAGAAGACTCAAATTACTAAAATAAGTAGTATTTTTAAATAAGTAATAAGTTTCTGATCTTATAGAAATAAAAAGGATTATAAGGGAATATCATGAATTGTCATATGCCAACAAATTAGATAACCCAGTTGAAATGGACAAATGCCTGGAAGGATACTAACTCCCAAAACTGACTCAAAAGAAATAGAAAATCTGAATAAGCCTGTAACAAGTAAAGAGATTGAATTAGTAATCAAAATAGCATCCCACAAAGAAAAACCTATGCCCAGATGGCTTCAGTGATAAATTCTACCAAACATAAAGATGATTATCACCAATCTTTCACAAACTATTATAAAAAATAGGGAAGACTGGGCATATACCCTGAGAAAACCATAATTCAAAAAGATACATGTACCACAATGTTCATTGCAGCACTATTTACAATAGCCAGGACATGGAAGCAACCTACATGTCCATAGACAGATGAATGGATAAAGATGTGGCACATATATACAATGGAATATTACTCAGCCATAAAAAGGAACGAAATTGAGTTATTTGCAATGAGATGGATGGACCTAAAGTCTGTCCTACAGAGTGAAGTAAGTCAGAAAGAGAGAAACAAATACCGTATGGAACGCACATATATGGAATCTAAAAAAATGGTACTGATGAGCCTAGTGGCAGGGCAGGAATAAAGACGCAGACATAGAGAACGGAGTTGAGGACACAGTGAGGGAAGGGGAAGCTGGGACGAAGTGAGAGAGTGGCATGGACATATATACACTACCAAGTGTAAAATAGATAGCTAGTGGGAAGCAGCTGCATAGCACAGGGAGATCAGCTCGGTGCTTTGTGATGACTTAGAGGAGTGGGATAAGGAGGGTGGGAGGGAGGCTCACGAGGGAGGAGATATGGGGATATGTGTATACATATAGCTGATTCACTTTGTTATACAGCAGAAACTAACACAACATTGTAAAGCAATTATACTCCAATAAAGATATTAAAAAAATAAAAAATAGTAAAGGAGGAAACATTTCCAAATTCATCCTGAGGTCAATATTACTCTACTACCAAAGCCAGACAAAGACATATTGAGAAAACAAAAAAATTCCTCAACAAAATACCAGCAAACCTAACCCAGCAACATATAAAAAAGATTATACACCATAACCAAGAGGAATGTAACCCAGTTAATCAAGGTTTGTTCAATGTAATATACCATATTAATAGAATAAAGGACAAAATCGCATGATTATCTCAAATGATACAGAAAAAGTATTTGGCAAAATGCAACACTCTTTCAGGACAAAAACACTCAACAAACTAGGAATAGGAGGGAACTTCCCCAACCTGATAAAGGGCAGCTATGAAAAACCCACAGCTAACATCATCGTTAATGATGAAATTTTTCTGCAGAGCTTAATTCCCTCATAGAATACACTGAAAATGCTGTAAGCCCTAGAACTTTCTAGGTCAAGACTTTGGATTTTACTCTGATCTTGATGAGAAGTCTTTAGAGGAATTTCAAGCAAGAGAGATTCCTGATTTGATTTTTATTTTTAAAAAGCACTCTGGCTATCACATATCCATCCATTGAGATTCCATTTGTACTGGGGCTGGGGAACAGGAGGGAACCGTGGTACAGTTAGCAGACTATGGAAATAGTCCAGAGGAGAAACTCTGGTGGCTTGGACTAAAAGGTAGTAGTGGAAACAGAGAAAAGTAGAAGTTTTCAGAATACTTTTAGAGGTAAAGTCAGCAGGACTTACTAAGGGTTTAGATTGAGAATGAATAAGGAAAGGAGAGGAATGAATGTTGATGATGATGCTATGTACTGAGAAAAAGATCCATTAGCGATGGACTTGGGAATGACAAAAGTTCTATCTTGGGCACATTAAATTGGAGATACCAACCTATTTAAAATCATTGTGGAGATGTCAAATAGGGGCCTGGATATATAGTTTGGAGCTCAGAGGAGAGGTCAGAGCTGAACGTAAAGATCTGGAAATCATCAGCATACAAATAGTGTTTAAAACCATGGGACTGAATGAGGTTGATTGGAAAAAACTGCACAGATAGAGAAAAGGGAGATCAAGTTAGAGCCCTGGAGTGCTTATACCTTTAGCATTCAGGCAGAGCAGAAGGTAGAGCCCATGAAGGAGACTAAGAAGCAGAGGCCAGTGAAATAGAGGGAAACTAGGAGAGTACGGTGTCATGGACTACAAGAAAAGTAACTGTTTCAAGAAGGAAAATTAAAAAGTTCTAGGGATCTGCTCTACAAAATTGTGCTGAGAGATAATACTATATTGTACACTTGAAAATCTGTTGAGAGAGTGTATTTCATGCTAAGTGTTCTTACCACAATAAAAACAATTGAATAAATAAATATTTTTTAAGAAAAGAAGGAAGGGGTGATCAACTTTCTTGAATACTGCTGAGAGGGCAAGCAAGAGAGGAATGGCAGAGTCAATGGAGTTGCAGGGACAGATGTCCGATTGAG